>NC_081167.1:20642709-20745209 GCF_012432095.1 Onychostoma macrolepis | reverse complement strand
TTAGATGTTGTTCTGGGTTCTTTCATGACCTCCTGGATGAGTCGTCTTTGTGCTCTTGGAGTAATTTTGGTAGGCCGGCCACTCCTGGGAAGGTTCACCGCTGTTCCAAGTTTTCTCCATTTGTGAATAATGGCTCTGACCATGGTTTGCTGGAGTCCCAAAGCCTTAGAAATGGCTTTATAACCCTTTCCAGACTGATACATGTAAACTATTTTGTTTCTCATCTGTTTATGAATTTCTTAAGATCGCGGAATGATGTGTTGCTCTTTAAACATGCTTCACTTTGTCAGACAGGTTCTATTTAAGTGATTTCTTGATTCAACAGGTCTGGCAGTAATCAGGCCTGGGTTTGGCTAGTGAAATTTAACTCAGTTTTCTAAAATAATGTGGTTAATCACAGTTCTTTCATGATTTAACAGGAGGGGGCAATTAATTTTTCATGTAGGGCCAGGAAGGTTTGGCCTTTCCTTAATAAATGAAATCATCATTTAAAAACTGCATTTTGTATTTACTTGCATTATCTTTGAGTAATATTAAAATTTGTTTGATGATCTAAATCTGTGTGGCAAATATGCAAAAAAACAAAACAAGAAGGGGGCATGTGTGTGTGTGTATATATATATATATATATATATATATATGTATATATATATGTATGTGTATATGTGTGTGTGTATAATAATATTAAAAATGTCAAACCTTTCAGCTTTTATTATATATATATATATATTTTGCAGCAACTCGTTTAGATACAGAATATATTAGATACTGAACAGTTATTATTTGAATAATATAATTTATTGTACTTTATGACTATTTCTATTATATTTTAATGGAAATACTATTTATTACTTTTGACAGTTATATGAGGCAAAAGAAGACTGAACTCTTCAACGTGGCTTCTGCTTAGAGATCTGAAGGCTGCTTATTGAAGGCAAACCTTTCTTTAGCTTGTTCTTTCTTTCTTTCCCCACTCGCTCTCTCTTTCGTTCTGTGTTTTCCACTCTTACTGTTATCTCTGCCTAATCAGGTTGTTCTGATGCTGACCTTTCTGTTGCGGCAGCACAATCAGTAATGGACATGAATCAGTAATTAAAGCACATACACACAAACAGAAACAACATCCTTAAATGCTTATCAAACTTTGCGCTACATTTGTGATTTGAGAGGAGGACTAGAAATGCAGTGTATCCTACCTTACCTACACACACACACACACACACACACACACACACAGAGTGGGAGGTGAATGACTCAACATCATATCAGACAGCTGTGACTTCAGAGGTCTGTGGTCGTGTTGCTTTACTTGGCAGGGAGGTGATTTTTCAGTCCTCAATTATTATGTACAATAAAGGAGAGCTTATTACCATCCATCTTCTCATCTCTCCATCTTTAAGCTGCAGAGACCAGAATAAATGTAAATGTGTTTCAGACTGAGAGCACTGAGAATGCTTCTATTTTGCATTCTTCTGTGATATATTTTTACATTACAAATTAGCATACTGTATATCATTAGCCTAACAGTTTAAATGAAAATCTAAAGTAAACAAAAATATACGTTTCAGAAAATCACACTACTTGGTTTGTCTTTCTTTTGCTTAATGACAGCAGCACTTATGCTGCATGAGCTTCACAAGTTAAAACCTGGTGATTATGTTCTCCAGTATGATATGAGAAACATCCAAAGAACATCTTGTGCTTCAGTGAAAGCAAGACCATATTACCTTTTTTTAAAATAATACTTTCAAGTCCTTAAACTTTTTTATTTGTTAATTATTCATTTTTAGATTTAAATGAAATAAATCTCATATTTTGCGTGTGCTCTCAGACATTTGTTCACTGTGATTGTATGAAAAACCATGAGGAAAAGAATGTTTGAATCGGTGGAGGATCAACTTAAATGTGTGTGTACAGTATGTGTGAGATAATATGTATGTGTGTGAACTCCAGAACATTTAATAGGACAGTCTATTTTCAGTGAGGCTCAGTGAAGCAGGTCTGCTTGGTGAGAGGTTAATGAAGGAAGGAAAGACTCATCTAAATTATTCACACCATCCCCACTCCTCTTTTTCATCAGTCTATCACTGACCTCTACCTCTCCTCCAACTGCCCACAGATATTAATGCCTCCACCTTTAAAACCTGATTTGTCTATGGTATGATTAGTTTTGTGTTTGTTGTCAGACTGACTGCTTTTGTCACCAAAGATGATCACTCCTTATTCAGTGTTCAATTAGCAGGTCTATAGTTTATTCCAAAACACACAGGCAGCGTTTTGAAGGGAAAATAGATATTTGAGCTGTGAGATTTGGATGTGTAGATGGTGCATATGTATATAATCTGCTCTTCGCAGATACTGGTGTGCTTTTTTGAGACGATTTTGTCCATATTTCCTCTAGTCTGAAGCGGGTGCAGTTGGGAGATGAGTGAAGGGCCATGGGGCATGACTATGAATAAGCAGTCAAGAGTATCTTTGTGAAAGGTTTTCTCAGATTGAATCTCTGTGTAGGTTCTAAAGGCCCTCTGAGAGCCAAGGGACTCGCCTTGGTGACGTGTACAGAATACTCTGTATTTCATTTTACTAACCACCACTGGTTTGTGTGGCCTTACTGTGTCATTGTGGTGTAACCTGGAGTTCAGTGCCTATTTTTAGTTATGATTTTTATTTCAGTGTTTATTAATTAATACAAAATTGTTTTACTGTATTTTTGATAAAAATGCAGCTTTGATGTGCATAAGAAACTTCCATTTGCATATATACTCTTCGGTTCCTGGGTCACCTTTACTTGGCACTGAACCTGCATTAGGTTTCCATCTTTTCTGGCTTCCTAGTGCCTAGTTGGCATTTGCGTTTTAATAGCAGCAGTGATATGGAAGCAGAATAATGACAATAGTTTTTGAAACATAAAGCATGCTGAATTCCACAAATCGAAAAAAAGATGCATTGCAATTAACAGTGCTTGCATTTTAATGCCTTGTATTTCCAGGGCTTGCATTTTTAGGTCCTGAAATTTAACATAGTTGTTTATTTAAGCTGTGAATATTTCAATTCAAAATATTTCACACACATTTTCATAATTAAAAATTCAATAATTCATATTCACCTTCCAGAATTAATTTCCAAAGTATTCAATCTGTTTAAAAATACTATGTATAATATTCGACAGGCAAATTTCAGTCATTTTATTTCACTTTCCAAATTCGCTGCCACAAATTTAGTGGTTAAAATTCGACAGAAAATTCAGCGTTGCACATCCGGGAACCGCAGGAATAGCAGTAGAGCACCGATGCATGATCTCCAGCTGCTGTCAGCCGCTCACCAGCAGGTGGCGCAAGCGGCTGTTGATGAAGGCCATATGTGGATCAAGTCACTCATTTACAAAAACTGATTTGCAGAAATGGAGCTAGGGCTAGAAGTTTTGATTATAGGGGCCAGTATAAACATGTGGAAACGCTGATTGTGTGTATGTTTAATTCAACATTTTCGCTGTTTCCCGTAGCCTACATATAAGCAGCTTTCTCTACCACAAAGGAGATTATAATGCTCTTTTACCCAACGCTGAAGTACAGAACTAACATTACATCTGAGGAAGACATATATTGCTTTCGGTTGCTTAGTTTCTGTAACTCTGTATCATGGCTTGTGTGAATCTGTGCTGTAATACTGGGGTTCCCCTCATACATCACACTCCAGGATTCCCCAACGACGCGTGACGCCCCTCAGTGAACTAATACAGTGATATAAGACCTTAGATCTCAGAATACACTTTATTGATGATTATGAGAACTATATACAGGCATGCAAATGAGGTCAGAAGAAAGCAACGCACTGCATTTTCGTTGCTTTCCCTTACCACTGATCGATAGTCGACAGTCCTACAAAGATATCAATACCACGATTAGTTTTAACAGTAAGCAACCACTTTATATCAACATAAAAAAGGAGTTCAAAACCGCCTAGGTGTATTTGTGCAGCAAATGTAAACCGGAGAAAGCATTGTCTGACAATTCCACCGACTGGGTTAAAACGTCCAATGTATTTAAATTAAAATGACTTTTAACATTTAAAATAACACAGTCAAATTGTAAAGCTTGTATTGCTCATAGTGATTTACTACAGATGAGATTTTGCCAATATATATACTGTATGTACAGTACACAATTATTTACATATAAAAGATCCCTGGTAAGGTTTTTTTTCATGTTCCAATGGTTGTAGTACATTGCTAGATACAAAACAACTGTGTGATCGTTATTATTGATGTTGGTAATTGTTAGTTAAATAACTACAGTAATTCACCAAAAGGGTTTTTCATGTTCCACAGGTTGTATTACATTGTGAAATTTTGCCAATATCTCACTTACTGTATGTACAATTCACTTTTTTCATTTTTAAAACAAAAACAAAAAATCTGTAAGACCTCAAAAGGATTGTAGTATAAAATATTGATGTACTTTATGTACATTAAGGGAGGTATTAGCAAAATTTCACCTATAGTAAGTGAGTCTAGTCACTAGGAATGCACTACAAACTTTTGGAACAGGACCCCCATATATTGCCAATAATTTAGTTATTGGCAATATATATTTAGTCAGTTTGAGTAAATTATTAATTTACTGTAAACATTAATTTGAATAAATTATTTGAATTTAATAATTACATTTAAATAATTTAGTAAATTATTACTTCGTTTTGTACTGTGAGGTAAATTTGCAGACGGTCCCTAAAGCAGCCTAGGCGAATATGCAGTGAATATCAAACCTAAAACCTATAATATCGCGCTTGGTTTTCTATGGGAGAAAAAATGGTTTGGTGAAACTTGTTGGTTGTGGGCTCATCTGCTTAAATGTACATAATATACAGTAATATATTTTATTAATTAGATGCTGAATTTAATCATTTATTATCACTGAAGCAAACCGTGTTAAGTGTTTTCTTCATGGGAAATGTTTAATACACAACCAGAATACAAAACAGTAAATACCTCAATAATAGCAATAACAAAAAACAAATATAAAGAGAAAAACAAATAAATAATAGTTGCCATAAACATCTTTTAAAATAAATAAATAAATAAAAAGTGTCCGAGTTACGTCCGCCTTGTTGTCATGTCATGCTGACGTGTGCCAAAAAACTCTCGCGACGGCGAGGCGGCTGTGTCGGATTGAGCAGTCACGCGCAGTTGCTCTCCACCGACTGCGCTGATCAAAAGCAGGATGGGAAGCGACTGACTGACGACACAGCTTAATGCTCATTGGTTCAGACAACTGTGATGCTGCATTCTCTGCTAAAATGTTTTTTTTTTTTTATTATCTGATTTCATGTGATTGTGTATTTAAATTATGCTTGAATATTTCCATACACTATGATAGTGCGATCTCTGTGATTGTTGTCATATTTCTATAAAAATCTAAAATACATGTTTGTATTAAAGTAGAATGGATGATAAATACGCCTTTCGTATGGGATTAAATAGGAAGCACTTTGAGTGTCCTGATCATCATATTTATATTCATATAAAAGCAACAGAAGTGAAATTATATCACATTTATTAGCAGAACAGCACATGAGTGAGAATAAGGCGATATCCACCTTTGATCTCGTAGGTATCTGTTCCACTTCGAGAGGTCAGAACTGTCCATCTTGACTGCGCTTATTTCACTCCTCCCCTCACTGCAGCCGCCTACTCTCGCCTACATTTCAGGCGAGGCGCATCTCAAACAAGTCTATAGCTGTCATTGTGTTAGTGCACTACTGAGCCACGTAAAGTGTTTTCTTTAACCGATTTCTGAGGGAAACAGCGTGAAACCTTGCGCGTTCGTTCATATTCTACATCTGCTTAACTGTCCATTTAGTTTGCATAATCATCAATAAAGTGTATTCTGAGATCTAAGGTCTTATATCACTGTATTAGTTCACTGAGGGGCGTCACGCGTCCTTGGGGAATCCTTGAGTGTGATGTATGAGGGGAACCCCAGTATTACAGCACAGATTCACACAAGCCATGATACAGAGTTACAGAAACTAAGCAACCGAAAGCAATATATGTCTTCCTCAGATGTAATGTTAGTTCTGTACTTCAGCGTTGGGTAAAAGAGCATTATAATCTCCTTTGTGGTAGAGAAAGCTGCTTATATGTAGGCTGATATATATACTATATATGGTGAGCAGCTGACAGCAGCTGGAGATCATGCATCGGTGCTCTACTGCTATTCCTGCGGTTCCCGGATGTGCAATCTGCCGAATTTTAACCACTAAATTTGTGGCAGCGAATTTGGAAAGTGAAATAAAATGTCGAATATTATACATCGTATTTTTAAACAGATTGAATATTTTGGAAGTGAATTCTGGAAGGTGAATATGAATTATTTAATTTTTAATTATGAAAATGTGTGTGAAATATTTTGAATTGAAATATTCACAGCTTAAATAAACAACTATGTTAAATTTCAGGACCTAAAAATGCAAGCCCTGGAAATACAAGGCATTGAAATTCAAGCACTGTTAATTGCAATGCATCTTTTTTTTCGATTTGTGGAATTCAACATGCTTTATGTTTCAAAAACTATTGTCATTATTCTGCTTCCATACAGTGACTTCTGAAAGGTAACACTGAAAATATCAGTTCACTTCTCAGCAGTAAGAGTCGAAATAGCTCTACTTATTGGCTTCGGGAGTCAGACTGTTTTGTGTTTGAAGAGTGAATGTCTTTGTTGTGCTACTTTGAAGAATTTCCTTCAATCCGTCTTCTAAACATTGTTGCTGCAGTTTATAAGGGCACCTCTACACTTCAGTCATGGACACATTGCTTATAAACTAGTGCAGTCCCTTAGGCAGCAGTGGGAAAATTTCAGGAAGTGTCCTTAAAGTTCAAGTTTTCTTTACATTAAAAGGTGCTTTTAACTTTCACTTGACATGAAATCAATACTATTTTAGACTTTGGATGTGAAATATAGCCTGTACAGCACATATAAGAAAAACTGATTTATTTAATATAACCTAATGTGAAAATTATATAAAATTAATATTTGAAACTCAATTACATGTTTGATTGGTTTTGTTTTATTTATGTCATGTTTATTCTTTTACGCAGTGCTGCTGTGGTTTTTGCAGTCCTTGAATGGCATGTTAATTTATTTTATCACTGTATATATTTTTCCCTGCAGACAAGTGAAATCATGTTGAATAATCTTGGGAAACAGAGTTGAGCCTGATCTTCGAGCCATTAGAACAAAGGTTATGTTTTGAAAGTGATTTTTAGATGTGCTTCCTCATGAGTCCAAACAATGGACCTGTATCTTGTCACTGAATTTAGAGAAATAATCCTGAAGAAATCATGTTTTGAATAGTATTTTGCTACAGAAAAAAAATACATTTTTCAGTTAATTTTATTTGTAAATGATTTTTATATGACTAGATATTAAGTGTTCAAAAGATGCATCATGCTATTTACACCTTTTTAAAAAGAGCTAAAATATTTTTGAATGCATAGGTTATATATATATATATATATATATATATATATACTGTATGTAAAATATGTGTGTGATATAAGACTTCCTGTTAAACTATGAAATGAAAATCTTACTTACATATTCGTACACGCATTTGCACTTTGTTGTTTCTGATGAGGAATACAAAGGCCAAATTCCCTTAATCATCCATCAGTGAGGAGGAGAGTTTGAGTGCCAAAAGACTTTCCAAGGATCACAGCTGGAGAATTGCAGAGATTAGTTGAGTCTTGGGGTCAGAAAGCCTAAAAATAAAAATTATATATATATATATATATATATATATATATATATATATATAAAAAAAATCAAACAGCCCCTACATCACCACATGTTGTTCAAATGGGTTTCAAGAAAAAAAAAACTCCTGGCTCATCCAAAAACAAACTCCAACATATTCAGTTGTCAGACAATGGGACCAACTTCAAATGGGACTGGCTTCTATGGTCAGATGAAACTAAAAAAGAGCTTTTTGGCAGCAAACCCACCAGATGGGTTTGGTGCAAACAAAAAAGTACCCCATGTCCACGTTTAAATATACTGCTGGATCTATAATGTTCAGATATTTGAGCCAAGTTTATTTTGAATGCAGCTTCCAAAAGACAAAAAATAGCCAATTAATATTTTCTATATTTAATACAATCACACCGGCGCGATTGTCATATCATCAGTTGCTAAATTCAAATCTGCTTTTGCTGGCTGGCGCTGAGCCAGAGCCAGACGCGTTTTTACAACACTGCGCATTATAACCAATCACACACCATGCTGTTGAGCTTATGAATGCAATGACCAATCAGAGGTGTTCAGATGAGTCATCGCTAAAATGCCGGTGTTTTCTTCACTTGCTCACTGACTGAATACCTCTTTCTGGCGAATTCTCTCATCAGAAACAGTAAAGTGCAAATGTGTGTACGAATATGTAAGTAAGATATTCATTTCATAGTGTAAACAGCTTCAGTGATTTTAATGGGAGTTTCTGAGAGTGCTTGAACTCTAGACTGTCAGTAGTTCTTTGACAATGTAAATGTTCTGTAGCCTACGATGACAGTGTTATGATAACTAGCCTAACTTACAATGTTTTTATTCACATTAACTTTCAATGTTAAGTTCACATTAAATATAAAGTCGTATTAAAATATGTTATGGCATGACACCCATATCTGTTAATTAAATAAACAGACAGGTTTTTATGCATAGTTAATAGATTACATTATTAGGTTACTTTGACCATCGCCCACTAGATCAACTAACATAATCTATTAAGTGAGAATCAAGATATTTCATGATATTTCTAGTTAATGCGTTTGGGAATGTTTCGAATAAAAAGGAAAAATAAATAAATAAAACATAAGTGCTGTTGTGAGCATAAGTCGTCACATGACGATCTTCCATCAAGACAATGATCCAAAACAAACATCAAAATCAACACAAAAATGTGTCACTGAGCACAAAATGAATTTTCTGCCATGGCTGTCTCAGTTCCCTGACCTGGATCCTATAGAAAATGAGTGGGGTGAACTGTGAATCTGAAGGATCTGGAGAGACTCTGGATGAAGGAATGGTCTCTGGTCTCTTATCAGGTGTTCTCCAAACTCATCAGGCATTATAGGAGAAAACTCAGAGCTGTTATCTAGGGAAAAGGATGTTGCAATAATTAGGTGCCAATAACTGTGGCTACCGTGAACTAGAGAAAAACATTTATTTCATAATGTGAGTTTCCCCCACTTTCCATTGTTTTACTTCAATGAAAGGTTAGAATTTTGTACATTTTTTGAATGAAAGATCAAAAGGATAAACAATGCAGATTTATTTTCACAGCCACCTTTGCTCATATTTACCAAGGGTGCCAATATTAGTGATCGGCACTGTAAGGGATTATTATTTGTTTATTATTTATTTGCATTTTTTACAGTGTGAAGACCTGATGCCGCAAGGAAAACAAATATTAAATCATTTTGTTTTCCCTACACACTCTCAGAAATAAAGGTACAAAAGCTGTCACTGGGGCGGTACCTTTTCAAAAGGTACATGTTTGTACCTAAAGGGTCCATTTTGGTACTTTAAAGGTACAAATTAGTACTTAAAGTGTACATATTTGAACCTAATAGGTACAAAATTGTACCTTTTGAAAAGGTACCGCCCCAGTGATAGCTTTTGTACCTTTATTTCTGAGAGTGCAGCATCAGGCCTTCACATTCCTTTACAATATTAATATCTTGAACTCCCAAATCTATGCATTTACCGAACCCTTTTCATTCTCTCCTGTCTCTCTGTGGCGCATGATGCTGTTGTGCAGCTTTCTAGGATCTACAGCATAAGTTCATTGCGGTGATTAAAGTGCTAAGTCTTGCTCAGAAATTGATTAGCCTCGGTAGCGTTCCCAGGGACAGCATATTACACCATAAAAGTACCGTGGACCAGGAGAACATGGATTAGAACGGATCAATACTAACAGAGATAAACACACTTAAGAATAAAACATGAACTTCCAGCATGTGGCATCCACAGTAATCACAGAAGATTCTTCAGGGACCTTGCAGTTTATGAAATAATATCAATTTCTCCCCATTTGCACCTGGAATAACAACAATGCAGACTCAGAACAGAAAAAAAACCTTCTGGGGAGTCTTTTACAACATCTCAGTGGGTTGCATGCCTACAGTGCTGGGTTCAAGGTCAGAATAATTTAAGAGGAAATGACAAGTGTGAAGCAGCCCCTAAAGTGATCATTAGGGGAAAAAGAGAGAAAGGAAACACATTCTTTGTCAGCCCAGAGGATATAACAGAGGTGAAAGAGGAGTTCTGTGTCTCTGGAGGGAGGGATGCTGTCACACAGTGGGCTTTAAAGCGTTTGTTTATCCTTAGTAAATACACATCAGACTTCAGCTTCATGCAGCCAGACTGTAAGATCATGGTTTCTGGCAAGACTTAATATGACAAATTAGCATGTAAAGCAGTGAAGTGAGAAATTACTGCATGTTGAACTCTGCATCTTTGTCTGCTTTTCATGTTTTTGTTTTTTTCTTCCAAATAAAAAGAAGGAAAATTTTCTAGACAAGACCTCCTCTTGCTGATGCATTATGGGTTGATCATCAAAGTACATTTAGGCAAATTAGTGCAAATGGCAAACGTACATAAAAAATGATCTAAAACTAATTCTATTTGTGTCTAAAACTACTTAACCTCTTAACTGTCACCCTGTGGGACGCCTACATTTACTTCTCTATTTTACAATTAAATCCTAATCTAATCATGACAAACTATATGTCGTTGGAAAGGTCTAAGACTCCTAAATAGGTATTTTACCACTTATTTTGTTAAAAAGTTATGTAGGAAAAGTAATAGATTAATTTATGACAAGAGTGGACCTGAAAAATCTACATCATAACAGGAGTTCTGACCTTTGTCACAGAAAGTCTTCTTAGTTGCCTTTTCTCCATCACGCTTTAGAAATCATAAGAAATGATATATCAGTTGAAAACTTAAAATCTCAAAATTCATCCTTTGAAACCCATTTTAAAATCACACATTGCATTACCATGGAAATGGTACATCAAAATCATGTTACAAAATGTTTTCATTCATGAATTATAAAAATTTAAGTTTGGATAGTGCACTATAATGTCTCTGTTCAAAACTGTGAGTGACAGTTAAGGGGTTAAAGAAAGGAATAATTTAGTCAAAAAATGTAATTATTATTTTATTAATGAATTATTAATGAATTATTATTATTAATTAGTTATTATTTACTCACCATCATGTTGCTCCAAACCCTTCCGTGGAACAATAAGGTGAATTTATTAGTAGTTTCCTGGCAACTTTTTAGATATAACTGAGATTTATATATATATATATATATATATATATATATATATATAGTATTTTCTGAGTCGTTTTTATTCATTTTATATTATTTAATTTTTAAATATATGTCTATACAGTTTTCTTAATGTTTAATTTAATTTTTAGTTTTAGTTATAATTATAAAGTTAAACTAAATTAAAATGAGAAGTATTGCTTTGGAAACTAGCTGGATTAAAATAAATCTTTTATATTGTATTTTATTTTGTTTTTATGGTTATAAAATGTTTTTTATGGTTTTTGTTTTAGTTAACTATAACCCTAAGATACATTGTAAAACCCAACAATTTAGGATAATTGCCATTTTAATGAGGAAACCAATTACCTTAATACATTTAAGTTTAGAAATAATTAGTTGTGAATACTTTGAACTAATTTAATTTCAATTCACTATAAAAATAATATATTCTAATGTACAATTAAACTATAATGTACAATTAAACTATAAACTCCATTCAAATACCTTGTCCAGATGAAATTTCACTGTATTGATTAAAACCATTACATTTAGAAACATGGACTGAATTTGAAATCTGTTGTAACTCTCTGTTTGAGTTCTGCTTAATATATCAGTCATTGAGTTCACATAACTTTTTTTTCTATTAAATGCAGTGACCTTTAAGCAATATTTTAGTGAAAGGAACCTGTTTGATTTAATTAATTTGACTTTTAGGTTTCACTGTGTATAATGAAATCATATAATTAGTCCATACTGTATTAATATTCACTGTAGTTATGTTCCAAATGGAAAAACTAATCTTTTCATACTTTTTTCCTCACACGGTGTATGGTGCTGAAAGACTTAAAATATAGTGCACAAGTTACATGTGTCAGTCCTCTGTCGTGTGTGTCATGTGTTCCCGCCTCTTGTGTCCATATTTGGTCTTGTTCCTGTCCTTGTTAAGTGTGATTATTAGTTAGTCTTGTCCAGCTGTGTTTTAGTAATTATCAGTGATTGTCATGTGTATTTAGTTCCTGCCTGTTTAGTTAGTTATCGTCTGGTCTACTCGTTATTCCCAGTTCCTGTCTGTGTCAACCTTGCCTTGCCTTGCCTTGCCTTGCCTTGCCTGTCCTGATGTCCTCATTAAAGACTGTTATTTTGAAGTTTATCCTCGTCTCCGTGTTCCTCGTTCCTCCCTGCTGTGTGCACCGTGACAACATGGACCACTTTTATGACACTTTTATTGTTCTTTTTGTCCTCTTTGGAGCTTGACAGCCCCATTCGTTATGTAAAGAAATATCAGAATAGACTTTAAAAAATTCCTTTTGTTCTGCCTAAAGCTTCACATGGGTTTAGAACTACATGAGGGTGAGTAAAAGATGACAGAAGTTTCATTTTTTCATATTTCTTTTCTTCTATTTCTGTCGATAATTCAGACACACTGCTGTGGATTTTCCATTAGTGCGAGAGAGATGTGGGCTTCCTCTCACCTGTCAGTGGGAGACTGTTCCCCGCTGACTGCACCGTAAGGTCCCCTGTCTGCAGCTACGGTCTGCATGATTGTCCTGAATGAATCAGACACTGATTCACCGATGTGAGCAAAACACATATGGGCTTTCACAGAATGGCTTTAAAAAAACAGAACCTGTGAGGGAATCATGATTAAAGATCTCAAGCCTTTCTCATGATGGGCAGCACTTTTCAGACTGAGAGTAGAAAGTGCAGATGACTTCCCCCTGCTTTTCTCTTTTTGTTCCTGAGCTTTAAATAACAGCTCTTTACAAAGCGGTACGTGTATGGCTGCAGAGAGAGGGGTTAGGGTCTTGTTGCCTGGACAACGCCATTTGAGGAGCCGTCAGTCGTCATTTTGGAGTGATTATACTCCTGCTGATCGTTTGTACCAGTTTGTTGCTGTGGTGGTCAGAGGAAGGAAGCGAGGTTGAGAATTTGTCCTCTGTTGCCTGGACAAAGTGGTCCCCTGTTTAGCTGTTTACCTGTTTGTGGAGAAGTTGGGTTAGTTACATAAGTTCATGTGAACTTGAGAAAGCTGCTTAGGTATGGAAATAGACGGTTTACATTTAAAATAAAAACAAAAAAAATGTAACATTCTCTCCCATCAAGCTCTTTCTTCTGAGTGATACATCCATCTGTCAAATGTTTTATGTTCACCAAAATATTTATATTGAAATAATTACCAAATAATTCATACTACATAGAAAAATATTTGACTGCTCAATGCCATGTTTAACCAATCAGTATTTTTTTTTATTTTATTTTCATCTGCTCCACACAGGAAAAATATGCAACATAATACAGTACTTAAACAAGGTCAGAAAAATAAGTACTAAATAAAACATCAAAAGAACCGTCAAAATATTTATCTGTAAAATAAATGAGTGTGCAGATGTTCTCTTTACTTATGTGATGTGTTTAAAGCACTCTGTGAAGATGTTGTTCTCATTAAAGTTTGATGTGCTGCCTAGACTGAATTTACCAGTAGCTTCCTAGGTTCTGTCAGGTCCTTGAGAGTTTTGCTCAGATAAGGCTTCTAAAATATTCTAAATAAATAAATAAGAGCAAAACCTGTAAACACAATATTCTGCTTGCTAGTAATTCAGAGCATCTGAGAGCAACTTATTAAATGGCTTTTTTAGCATGTGCAAAAAGTGTGTATAATACTTATAGGATTTATTTTGAAATATTGAGAAACTAAAGGCTATAAGGTTTTAGTAACACACTTTCAGACTTTAGAATCATTTTTTGTTGTTCTCAGAGCCTCCTTTGTGCAGAACATAACTCGTAGTGAATCCTGATCTGACCTGTACAGAGTTCTGATTCACATCCTGCAGTTCCAATGCATCATCAGCTAGTCCAAAACAGTATTTATATTTTAACAGAGTGTCCCATAATCAATGTGTGTGGCATCTGAAAAGAATATCCGATGCGCGAGATCAATTTATCAAACAATGTTCTGACAGAAAGAGGTTTGTTGTGACACCGAAAGGCATCTGGCAGTGCTGATACTCCCACAGGCCCTGTTCCTGGCTGCGCTGAGACTGCTCTGCCAGACTCTCTGTGAACATTTGCACACAAATAAAATCGGCAACGGCATGAAGCAGAACTTTATGACTGACACACATACTCTTAGAGAGCAAAAAGTCCATCTGACAGAATTCTTGTAGATTACTCAAGTTTGATAAGGATTGAGCAAAGAGATATAGCGCTACCACATGGAATGGCAAAAATAATGATTGTTTTCAAACAAGTTTCCAGAACACTCTCTTCCACTTTAATTTGTCAGATAAACAGATAGTCCCACCCCAAACTCACGCCACTGGTTGACTCAAACACTCAAAGCAATGTTTTGAAAAAAAAACTTAGTATTACACTTTCAGGTAAACACGTGTTAGTTTAGTATTGTTTTATACTATTATGGAATTTATTCATATTTTAAATTTGCCTTTATTTTCTTTTTTTTTCGGTTTTAAGTTTTAGTAATTTTATGAGTAATTTAACTTTTCTTTTTCAGTTTAGATTTACTAATTTTTGGTTTTCCTAATATTTGTGTTTTACATTTATACTTTATTTAGTAAAATGATTTTTAATAGTTATAGTTTTAGTTAACAATATCAACACTGTGTCACATTCAACATAGACTTTAATCCAATAAACAAAAGTGTACAATCACTGGAACTCAGAGATGACATATAACACCGAACACTGAGGCGAGGGAACACAGGACTTAAGAACACTGGGAGAAACGAGATAATTAACGACACAGGACTGGAGACGAATTAACTAATGATGACAAACTAGGATACGGACAGGAAATCCAAATAAGGACACGAGAGGAGGGGAAAACACGGGACGCGGAGACACAGTCTGACACACTGGAAAAAAACAACATATTTATATTTCTATTTGTGTCTATATTCACCTGGGCTTGTAGAAAGTATCTGAATGTGCTTTTACTTTTATATTTTTAAGAAATTATTTTGAGTTAAATACTTCAGCTTTTAAGCAGTGGCTGGATTCTGAAAGTTGGTTCTGTAAAACAATATTTTTCATTTTCATTTCATAAAATGATTACAGTATTACAAAGACAATTATGTAATTTTGCAAATATGTTTTTTTATGGACTGTATTAATATAATTTTCTCACACTAATCATACAGTACATATACTGTACATATACATACATAAATACATATATACACACACAGTGAGTATACAGTTGCCTTTATATTTTATTAAAAGTTTCCTCACAAAGAGATCGGATCGATGGCATAAAAAAGTTTGAAAACCTCTGCTTACAAATATGACTAACATAGATTGCCTGAGGTTTGTATGACACAACAAAATGTTTCAATAAGAAATTTATATTTTTGCCCTCTTGTCTTTCTGATGGGGAGTTTATAGTAACTGTTGCTTCCCTTAGGAATCACATCCTTTAAAGATATTGCATTGTGGATCCTCTTGTATATTTCTCAAACACCTGCTTTGCCTCTTACTTCAGTGAGAAACTCCACTGTTAGAATTACATAATCTTTCATGCTGTCCTGACCCACATAAGCAAGCCCTCAAAATGTCCTTCAAACCTATTCTACGCTCCATGAGTTCTCCAAACAGCGCATCAAAAGAAATCATTCCCTCGCTCCTCAGAATAACATTTTTTTTTGTAGGATTACTGTTGCATCGTCTTTCCATCCTCTATCGGAGCATCGCTTGCTCTGTCTTGTGGGTTAATCTGTTTGCTCTGTGTCTTGGGACAGATTCTCTGTGTCTTGGAGAGCTGGGAGCCGAGCAGGGTCTGGTGTGGAGGTGATAACTCTAAAAGGATTAACTTCACAGAGAGAGAGAAGAACGAGAGACAGAGAGACAGAGAGAAAGCTACAGAGAGGGGGAGAGTCAGGAGAGAGTTGGGAGAATTGGCCTGAGAGAATAAAACTGACAGTGTTAGAGTAAGTCAAGGACAGTCTGACTAGTAACTGGGCTGCTCAAATATACACAAACACAGTATTATCAGAGTTAATTACAGCTTTATGTGTGCCAGAGCACATGTGCCCTCTCTTTAAGATGGAAAAACCCCATTTAATACCAGTCTAGTGCTTCTTTTCATTGGTGTATTCAATAGTGAAGATGTTAGCATTTAATTCCTGAAGTATCATAGCTTTTCTTGCCTTTTTATGCACAAAAAAAAAAAAAATCAAGCTTCCTTTTTTAAATTATGCTCTTGAATGAAACTCATTAGTTGTACAAATAGAAGTAATTGTACAAAAACATATACATTTTTATTTCCATGTTCATCTTTTGTTTTTTTATTTACATTTTCCATCTTCTAGTAGTTCTAGAACTACTAGTTCATGTTAACTAGTCTTCTGAGTTATGTCTGCAAAATAATCAGTAGGTCTGTACGTATTACTTTTGGTCCTCTTTTTTCTTTTTAACAACATGGATGAATGAAGTGATGGGATCTTTTGATTTGTTTGATCACTTTGATGTCTTTAACTGTTTTGACATTTCTAGGCTTTTTTAATGTGGTTTCTTAAACATTGAGTGGTGACCCTTGAAAGATGATTTTTGAATCTCTTAATCTACGGCACTTTCATAATAGACATCATTTGCCTTCAGTGTACCATCAGAATGATTTTGAAACTGATATTTTCATTGAAAAACCAAAAAACCTTACATACACTTGCTTTAAGATGTCAATCAGATGATCGCTTTCTGTCTAAAAGCATATTCTACTATAATGATAATAACTATATTAGTGTCCACACCAACGGATGAGAACATTCTGTTTTTTTTTATAAACGACCACACAGTTGTTGTTGTTTGCCACTTTAAATGCTGGAGTCAGGTGGATTCTGATTGGCTCAATGTTTTTATCTATAAAAAATTTGTTCTCAAAGAGATTTCAACAAAATCATTCCTATGTGTAGATATCATTATACAGTTATATATGTGTAGTTATCATTATACATTATACATATATGTAGTTGTAGTGTGAACTTCCCTATTCTCATAGCATTAGAAAATTATTAAGACTTTACATTTAAAGTCTTTATAGTTTATAGTTATCATGTGTAAATCGGTCTTAAGTAGGAGGTACTTGGAAAGAATAAGATGCAATGAGAAATAGACCTCAAGCCACATCTGAAGTCTGGCTGCGTGAGTCGAAGGTCAACTCGTCTCAGACTGGGTGGTTGAAAGTGCCCTAAATGGTGCTTCATAAAAAGGTGGTTTATTGAATGTATAGATCCAATGACTTGTTCCATTATTTCAGTTTCTTGAAAGTCAGGTTTGCTGTACAGCAACTAAGAGAACAAGAGGTCAAAAAGATCCTTTCTATGCAGACTGGAGCCCTTTTAGTTCTACTGCCTACTGATTAACAAAATAAATACCCTGGATGCATCTCATTTGGACAGATTAGCACAGTAATTAAAGCGATTTGGAACAGGAAATTAAGCTTTGTTTGTTCCATCCAAGGTGCCATAGCTGTATGCCAATTTTACTAAAATAAGAACGCTGCTTTTCCTTGATGCATGACTTTATTCAGTAGTGTGAATGATTGGCGGTGTATTACTTTTGAGGCGATGTGCAGCTTTATGGCAGCTCTATTTTTGCTTTATTATTAGGAAATTATAGAGTTACGTGATGTTGATAGAAGTATGAAAACCACCTGGTCAGTGTGAGTGTTCCTTGCTGTTACATGTGCATTTTAATGTTCTTATGATTTTGTTTTGGTTGCCTTGACGTCATCACTTCCCTAATTTTAGAGTGTGGTTGGTATGTTGTTGCTTGGTTACCAAGTCGTATGCTCAAGCTTCCTGTCGCCTGAAGAAACTTGAGGCGTTGGGAGAAAAATAAGGAGGCAAGACACAACACAGAGACGCACAGAGGCACAAAAAGAAAGCACTTAACGTATGACAATCTCCATAAACAAAAGACAGACTAGTGCTTTTAAAGCATTGTACTGTCATTCTTATTGAAATCATCAAGTTGCCCTGTCTTTGTCATTCCCTTCTCTCTCTTTCTTTCTATCTCACACTGGTTTTTAATTGCTGTCTTCAAGCATGTAAAAGCCCATAAATGCTGAATACAAACAGAGGCCTGTGTAATTAAATGGCTGATTAGTCGTATCTAAGGGAAACCGTGAGGCAGGGGCTCAATTCAACTGCCACAAGTTATCAAACCCAACTCACATATGCACTTACAAACACACCCACACTAATACTTGCATTAATATGAACACACACACCCTTCCATCTTTCAAATACACGCAAATATATTTCATTTTCAATGGCTTTGCAGAAGTAATTGGTAAAAGGTGTGAGCAAAGAAAGAGAAAGGGACAGAATGAAACGGAAAGGGAATAAAGAACACAAGGTTTTACTCTGCCAGGCGGGCAGCAGCCGTTCGCCCATTTTGTCTGCTTTGCGGCAAGATAATTACAGTCATCATGCCTCCATCTCTCTGTGGAAAGGATGCAGGGAAAAATAGCAATTATATAACAGCTTTAGAGAGGGTCATCGGACTGCAACCCCAGAGGATGATTTTGCTGTAAAAAGTAACTGTGGAGTCCATCCCTGGTTCATTATCAGTCAGGGGTCAGCATGGTGTGCAGTGGAAGCCCCCAATTTTGTGTGGGAGGAAGAATTAAGGAAACTAAGAGGAAGAATGACACGATGGGGTCCTTATTTGACCCCTTTATCTGTATTTTGACATTTCTAGGCTTATTGTAAATGGTTTCTTCTTTTATTATGTGTAATTGTTGAGCGCAGACCCTTGAAAGTTGTTTTTCTGAATCTTTTAAAGTAACGTTTTTGTCGAATGTACCTTGACTGAATCTTTTTTCTTGTTTTTTCTTGCTTGGAAGCTTTCAGTATGCCTGGGCTTCATCAGAGATCACAAGCGGAAAAACATTCGTGCTGCTAAAAAAAGCCAAGTGATTTCCAGTCAAGTGAGCTCTTGATTGCAAGGCGATTTGTGTCACTTTTTTGCACTTTCCCCTTATAGTTTAGACTTCTTGTAGGGCATAAAGCAAGATTACAGGGAGCAGTGTAACTGTATCTGTGTAGCTCAATCAAGGATGGAACTGAATCTGTTGGTGAAATTGTCTTCTTTGTGCATCTTTGAACAGAATATCTACACTGTAAAAAAAAAATTCCGTAAAAAAACGGATAATGTACTGGCAGAAAATTACCAGAACATTTTCTGTTAAATTTACGGACATTTCCTTCAACATTAAAACGGAAAATTCTGTAGATTTACATTTTCTTCTGTACCATAAACGGACAATCCTTAATGCAGAAATTTCTAAAAAATTACAGCATAGGCCTATCTTTAGTAGCAAATAAATGCAGCACGATATATACAAATTTAACATAGTTTATTTTTACCTCATGTAAACATTCTTAAAAGTGTGTTCAGTAGCTTTTATTTGCCTTAAACAGGTGAAGACCAAAATATTATTACATCAATTAATTTAACAATGTGTAAAGCACCACTGAAAATGCTTGTATTGTGGAACACTTTTTAGTTTTAAACAGCAACATGCAGAAAAAAGAAAACATGAGCAGGTACTTGACTTGTACAATATTGGTGTTGCACCAAATCGAGGACACAAAGATAAACTTCATTGTGAAACAGTCAAGATTCAAAATAATTTTCAAATACATGGGGGAAAAAATGAATACAAAGACAGGGCTGTCATTAATAACAATTGCTATAGACTTACAGTCAATAGTCAAGTGAAATGTTCCGGCGTTTACACCATTTAACCAATAGAAGAACACAATATTATTTAAAAGGACAGTTAACCCAAAAATGTGAATTCTGTTATCTGTTACTCACCCTCATACCGTTCCAAATCCATAAGATTTTCATTCATCTTTGGAACACAAACAAAGAGTATTTTTAATTAAATCTCTGTGCTTTCTGTCCCTCCGTTGACAACTACCATATACAACTACCATTTCAAGGTCCAATAAGGTATAGCTGTCAGATTTCATTAAAAAGGATCTTCATTAGTGTTCCAAAAATGAACAAAAGTCTAACAGGATTGGAACAAGATTTTTCATATAACATTTTGGGTGAACTAACCCTTTAAATTAGATTACTAACCTCTAATTCATGCTAAATTATCTGCATCTACAATTGACATGGTACTGCAAAAATACTTTCCTGTACAGCATTTGAAAATAAAAAAAACAAAGATTCATGCACTCATGCCTCACATTTCAATGTGAAACTATACTATACTAAACTAAACTTGTGTGCTTTTAGTATCTCTTGCCATGTGCCAGTTTGTGGAAACTACTTTTTTTTCTTTTCTTCTGCACGTTCAGTCCAAATTCCATGTTGAGATTTGAAAAAAGCTCAAATTGTACATGGATTCTCAAAGTCTTGGAAGCGTAGGTTCCCATCATCTCAACCTTTGACCCTCGTTCAGGATTTCTTCACAGGAAGACTGGAAATGACAAGAAACTAAATGAATGAAAGTGAAGTACAGAGTAACATGCAGAACAGGTTGAGATTGAATTATCAGCTGCTATTACAAATACTTTCCAGTTCAAACATTGTTTATAAAATGCTAAACTTGCATTTCCAGTGGTCTCCAATTGCATCTGTCATGTGATCTTGTCAACAATGTTTTACGATATACTTAAAGAGATAGTTCACCCAAAAATGATAATTCTATCATTAATTATTCACCCTCATGTCGTTCCAAACCCGTAAGACCTTCGTTCATCTTCAGAACACAAATGAAGATATTTCTGATGAAACCCGAGAGCTCTCTGACCCACGGTGGTGCTGACGCTGCACTTTGTTTACTGGCAAATGAACGCAAACGCATGCGTTGTGGTACTCTCGTTAATGGCAGCATACTCTCCCAGGAGAGAAGAAATCATTGAATAAAGTTATTTTTGTTTTCTTTGCGCACAAAAAGAATTCTCATAGCTTCGTAAAATTACAGTTGAACCACTGATGTCGCATGGACCATTTTAACGATGTCCTTATACTACGTTTCTGTGCCTTGATTGTGTAAGGACCCTTGCTGTCTATGGAGGGTCAGAAAGCTCTCAGATTTCATCAAAAATATCTTAATTTGTGTTGCAAAAATGAACGAAGGTCTTATGGGTTTGGAACGACATGAGGGTGAGTAATTAATGACAGAATTTTCATTTTTGGGTGAACTATCCCTTTGATTATTTTCAACTAAACAGCAACACAATAAAACGCTTTATACACAGTCTCATTACATAAATTCCTTACATTTGTATGGATTCCAGCGTAGGTGCCATCTCCTCTGGATGTTTTATGTTTAAAATAAAACAAAGAGAATGTGTAGCTCAGCCACAATGGGAGGAAATGATAACTTCTTGAATGACAGCAATCTGGAATCACCAGTAACAAATAAGAAATTATAAAAAACACATGGTGAATTCAGAAAACCACTCCAAACATTGATTAAATCTTTCCTACACAAACAAAAGTCAACTGAATAAATGGCTCCATGACTAATTTTTTGTCAGTATTGAACAGGCCTAATGGTAAATAAAATAAAAACAGTTAATAAATAAAACAGAATACAAACCCATGATAAGAATGCAGGGGGTGCTTCTGCTTGGGGTGTACAGTACAGCAGCAGCAATTAGACCTGTCATTAGAAAAGAAAACAAAAGAAACACCATGAATCTCATGAACTGCTGTCCCTTTTAAGATTGTCACTCGCCAAAAATGGTCATTTTTACATAATTTTGTGTGCTTTTGTCCGTGTAAGTGCGAGAGAGAACTCGGTGCGCTTCTGAAGCGCTGTCTGAAATTAAAATAATAATAATAATAAAGCGGCATTCTCTGCGCGTGCATGACATGTTTGTTCACAGACAGCCTGCCAGTAACCTTACCGAATTAACTTCTCGTGTGTGTGTTTAACATAAACAAGACAATAAAAAGTCTAAACCTACCTCGTTTGGCAGAAAAGGCGTGTTATCCTTGAAGAATTCTGCGATGTCAGATCTTCACCTAGTCGTATCTTAATCTCTTAAAATATATATATATATATATAAAAGTCGTAAATGGGGTCTTATTTTATTGACAATTGCTCTGCCAGCTCCTGTTGAAGACATAAAGCGCTCTAAACACAGTTGTACCTCAGATTTAACGTTCTTACAGCTGCTTAACTTCACTGCAGTAACGTTATATGCCGATGCTTTACGACACGCTCAGTAACAAATACACCACAACAACAATTAAAAAGTTAATTAACTTTAAATTATGAAACTAAAAGTGAGAACACTGTAACAAGTAGGCTAAATTACCTCCACGTCGTCGAGTAAGATGTGACGGTGTGCTGAAAATGTTGAATATGATGGCTCCGACATTCATTTGCCAAACAAGCTAGACAGCAAGTTAAAGTTACAGTTTGTTACAGTTAACAAAAACTATTAAATCTTTTTTTTTACAGTGTAGACTCACTGAACAGTGCAACAGGTGCTGTTGCAAGAGTTTATTTGTCTTTTTTTGCATATTATTTTGGGGAGACTGAGGCTAGTTGTCATACGGAGAAGTTGTTAAAAGGGTTTTGTTTCAGCAAACATAAGACTTTGAATCTAGAGTTAAGTATGAGTTTTCTCTAGCTGTGGTTTTTATATGTTGGTTTCAAAGATCCCTCTTAAAAGACAGACGAGTGTAAAGACCTGCGACTTTTTCCTGCATGACTGTAACCGAGCAACGAAACCGACAACGCACTTAAGTACTCCTTTTATCTTCCCTTTCACTCTCCTTTTCTGTCCTCTCGTTTCATCCTCAATCATGTGTTTCAATCTTCTCTAATACCACACGCAAACAGCATCGCAATCTTGCTAACCTGCGTCCTATCACATCTTCTACTGCACCTCTTGCTTTTTCTGTTGGTCTCTGGAATTGTCAGTCTGCTGTCAACAATGCAGTCTTCATTTCTGCTTTTTCTTTACAATATACACTCAGCATCTTAACCAACCAGTCAGGTTTCAGGAGTGGCCATTCAACTGAGACTGCGTATTGTCAGTCACTGAAACTTTGCGGATTGCAAAAGCTGATTCCAAATCATCAGTTCTTATTCTGCTAGATCTATCTGCTGCTTTAGACACTGTCAATCATCAGATCCTCCTGTCCACCCTTTCATCACTGGGCATCACAGGGATTCCACTTCGCTGGTTTGAATCCTATCTCAGGTCGTTCAGGGTGGCCTGGGGAGGGGAGGTATCCAAGGCACATCAACTGGTGACTGGGGTTCCTCAGGGATCAGTTCTTGGACCCCTCCTCTTATACACTACATCACTGGGTCCCATCATACAGGCATGGCTTCTCCGACCATTGCTATGCTGATGACACACAGCTCTACCTCTCATTTCAACCAGATGATCCAACGGTAGCTGCACGGATCTCAGACTGCCTGACGGACATCTCAGCATGGATGAAAGAACATTATCTCCAGCTCAACCTGGCAAAGACTGAGCTTCTTGTTTTCCCTGCCACTCCAACTCTACAGCATGATTTCACCATCCAGCTAGGTTCTTCTACAATTACCCCCTCAAGTTCGGTCAGAAATCTTGGTGTAATCTTTGATGACCAACTGACCTTCAAAGACCACATTGCAAAGACTGCTCGATCTTGCAGGTTTGCATTGCACAACATCAGAAAGATGAGGCCCTTTCTAACGGAGCATGCTGCACAACTTCTTGTCCAGGCCCTTGTCATTTCTAGGCTGGACTACTGCAATGCTCTTCTGGCTGGACTTCCATCATACACAATCAAACCTCTACAAATGATACAGAATGCAGCAGTATGACTGGTCTTCAAGGAGCCCAAAAGAGCCCATGTTACACTTCTCTTTATCTCCTCGCACTGGCTACCGGTTGCGGCTCGCATCAAGTTCAAGACATTGATGCTTGCATATAGAACAACCACAGGCTCTGCACCTGCCTACTTCCACTCACTATTACAAATCTACATTCCCTTCAGAAGTCTGAGATCTGCTAGTGAGCGACGCCTCGTGGTACCATCACAGAGAGGCTCAATATCACTTTCCAGAACATTTTCGTTCACGGTTCCTGGCTGGTGGAACGATCTTCCCACCCCAATCCAGAATGCTGATTCCTTGACAATTTTCAAGTGACAGCTGAAAACTCTTCTCTTTCGAAACTATTTGACTTCATCCTGAATTTAAAAAAATTAAATAATGCCTGATATTTGGTATTACGAGCACTTCCTGTGTCTGTTTGCCTCTTTAAGATGAATCACTTTATGTATTCCCAATTGTAAGTCGCTTTGGATAAAAGCATCTGCAAAATGACTAAATGTAAATGTTTTGTGAGTTCTGTCATTCAAACAAAAAATGTAACATCATATTCTTGGATTGTCTATTGGAAAACCATTGAACACACACGTTTGTTTTTGTGAAAAGTGTGGACATCCCATAGGCGTAATGGTTTTTATACGGTCCAAACTGTATGTGGTATTGCCCTACACCTTACAGGAAACTTTGTGCTATTTCAGATTTTCAATACACTCCATTCTGTGTGATTTATAAGCGTTTTGAAAAGTGGGGACATGGGGTAATGTCCTGAAAAGTCACCTTCTCCTTGTAATACCTATGTCATACCCTTGTCATTATACAAATTCATGTCCTCAATTGTCACACACACACACACACACACACACACACATATAAAGCAAATAGTTCTGAATGATACATTTTCAGCTTTCAGAATGATATATCATGACCCAAAACTAAAGTTCACTTAATATGACTATCGCAATGACATTCAATTTTTTTTTTATTATGTTGAGTGACTTATCTTTTAAAATTCTCTTTAAATGTAGTTAGTGTGTTTGGCCCAATAAAAAACGTATAATAAAAATGTAAAGGCATGCTCATCCATCCAATAGGTGCAAGCAAAAAATAAATAAAAAGAAAGAAATACATATATACATACTGTCACAGAGCTGCACTCTGTTCCTTCTGCGTAGCCCCTTATGGTATTAAGACATGTTTTACAAGCTCTTTATTTACCTTGATGTGTCAGTGAGGTGGAGAGATGGATGATACAAACACATGCACATAAATTTACACACCTGCAACTAGCCCGTTGTGTTCAGACTGACCACCTGAACACTAAAACCGTTGGACATTTAAGTTTTTCTTATAAACTGTTTGCTATTACCTGGATCAGCATATATAGTGGCAGCCATCTTGGGCTGCGTAAAAGACCCAAAAGGACTTTTGTCAGCCTTTTTATACCTTTGCTGTGTTGCATTATGGGGAGTGGGAGATACCAAGTATGAGTGAAAAGGGGTGGAAACTGTTTTATGAGTTCTTGCACTTGACTTTTTATAATCATTGCTGAATTGAAGTTATGGTATATTGTGCTATTGATATTGGTGGATTGAAGGAAATGGTGTTATTCGATTTCTAATCCTTTATGTGAGATTATTTTATATTGTTTTCATGTGATATTACGGCTTCTGAGAAATGGTTGAACCCATGAGTATAAATTCTCACGTAATGAAGCAGTCAGTGAGTTCTTTGACTGGTGTGCAGTGGCTATTGAGGAGTGCTCTGATTGAATCATTGTAATACCTGAACCAAGGTTTTTTTTTTTTTCTTTTTTCAGTTGGTTTGTTTGTTTTTTGTACTTTGAAGTCGAATTCTTTTTTTTTTTGTTTCCTTGATTTTCCCCTATGGAACTTTTTCCATGTTTTTGCACCTGTGAGCACTCTGCACTTTATTGGCTTGGGAAAAACTAAATAAAAAGGAAAAAGCTGGTATTCAACGTCCTCCACTCATTATTTGAAGAACTTTAGACAGTGCCCCTAAGTGAAGTTACTTACTTACTTACTTACACACACACACACACACACACACACACACACACACACAAACTAGTGCAATATTTCAGTTAGCTCTTCATCAGACATTTTGTGCTTCATGTAATTTCTCTCAGTACTTTTAGAACAAGTTCCAGATCAGTGAGAGTCATTTAAAATGAGGTTAAATAAATTACAGGCCTGCCGGCACACTCTTTTAACTGCCAGACCTGTGCTCAGGTGGAAATGATGAGGGCAGAGGCAAGAGTGATCATGTCCATCTCTCTATCTATATTAATCCCATGTGACTACACTATGTTGAGGCAAAACATGTTGTGCATTTGTGACTGTGATGTTTCCTTAACTAAAGAATCATAAACATGTTATTTTTTGTGCCTTTGTCTCTTGGTGACTTTGTTTACTTTGCTGCATGTCATTTGATATACAGTAGAACGTTTCTTATAATCAGACCAACATACATCACATATATAACTGACAGGGTATTTTAAAGGATTTTAGGCATTGGGAATTGTAATGAAAATTATATGCATAATGCGTATGAATTACTTAAGATCACTTGTACCTGCAAACTTTTGGTTTTACAGCAAATAGTAACATTGTCACCTTTTTGTGGGTTTTTATACCTCTATAAATGACTGATTGTTGTATCTGTAATGTTATTTAATCGACAGGATGACTGACTGCTGTCAGATGTGATCACACTGCTGGAAAAGAACCTGCGGGAGAATAACATACAATCACATGCGCACACACACAGCCTGAGAATTTGGTGCATTTTAGTGCATTTCAGATTTATATTAGGCGATTTAATGAAAATAAACACCTGAGTAAGATATATAGAAATATAATTTTTCTTTAAATTAGTCATCTGTGGTTATATGGTGTATTGAATGATCATATCATGTGGATATATAGGACTATTTATGTCAGGTGTCAGGTTTGCCCTGGGACACAGTGTAATGTTTAATTAAAATTTCTGAGATATTAATGATACCAAAGAAACCACATCTCCCTCTAAACACCCACGTGCAATTTCTCATGCCAGTGAACATTTCTCAGGCATATATTTAAGTCTGTACACACACACACTGACTCACTACTAGACACACACACACACACACACACACACATATATACCTGTTTGTCTGCCTTTTTTGCTGTTTTTTTCCCTGCTGCCTCTCACGCATCCTCTGGTATCATACAGCCAGCGTTAACGTGATGTTTTCTCACCATCTGATCAAAATAAAGTCACTTTGTGAATGTGTAGGAGGTCCTTTGAGGAAACAGGGATAAACTCTTTCTAAGTTAATTAGCAGTCTCCAAAGACCAGATCAGAAAAGTGAACTCCTAACAGAACTGTGGATCACAGTCTCAATCAAACGACTTTTAATGAAAAACGACAGTTTCAGATTGGTAAAACCAGCCGGAAATAGTCTTTCTCTGATCTTATTGTACCATTCAGAAAGGGATTTCATCTCTCTCGCTCTTCACCTTTTCCAACAGCTGTGTCACCTTGAGTGAGGCTGATGGGAAGATGTGTGTGGGCGTCATGCGTCAGGAATCGGATATCCATCCATAGGAAAAATTGCCTCTAATCGTTTCATTAAATGCGTTCATGGTGAAAGGCAGTAATTGGTTGGGGGTGATGAGTAAGCCTTGCCTAAAATGGGCTGGAAGACTACAGCACCCCACAAGGCTCTTGCAAATCAATATGGAGGTTGGCAGGATGTTTAAAAGCTGGAAAGTACGGATGTCTCCCCCTGCTGTGGGCGTGACTGTCTGACGTGCCTTGGGTATCCATACAGTTTTTGATAATTGTTATGAGATGCTTTCTGTCCTAAAATGTATCTGAGAAAAAAATCAGTATTACACTTCAAAGCTGAAGCAAAAGTTCAAAACATTAAAAACTTGTAGATGAAAACTCATTTTCTATGAATAACTTAATCTGTCTGACAGTATCAGATCTTTCAGTGAACAGTTCTTAAAATAAACACCTTTTCCTCTATAAAAGAAGCTTTTGTGCGAATATTCCATGGATGTTAACAATTATTTATGGAACCACATATGCCAATAAAGCTATTATCATCATCAGGCTAATTTTATAAAAAAATACTCTATTTGTGTATTTGTTTTTTTAAACAATAGATCCATGTGACAGGACTGCATCCCAGTCATATAAAGATTCAATTCATAAAATCAAAACTGGCTTACACTACAGGTCAAGCAACTGAAAACATACTCTTCAAATAATTTTAGGCAGGCTGCTCATGGTGTTATTGCTCCTGATTGTAGATTTGACTGCTATGACACAAAGTTGTCCAGTTTCTTTACTGAAATAAATTGATATGGAAAAGATCTTCATAGTTTTAACCAGGTTATTCAAGCCCTGTCCAATATGATGGGTTTCCATTAGGTGTGCAGAACTGGACCTGTCTGACTCACTGCAGGTACAAACATCACCTGCACCCCCAAAAGATGAAGTCAGAACTACTGTCACAGTGAATCATAAGCTTTACTGGACTCAGCTAAATTATTTAATGCCATGACACGGTATGTGAACTCAGTTCATCCCACAGCCCTGAAAGAGAAAGGCAGAAATATTTCAGCGAGAAACTGTTAAACATTTAATTATGGACTCAAAATTAAAATTATAGGCTTAAAATTGCTCTTTTTGTACTTTCCTCTCTCTCTCTTTAATTTACATTTGGGTGATTAACCTGCTGCTGCCGCTTGTAAGTTGGCAAGCAAAATATGGAGTATACCGCCCCCTTTAGGACAACAGGAAAACAAGAAAATCATACCATTAAACGAACACCTCCAACAATATTAACGAAATATTGCATAGTACTTAAAAGTATTTATAATAATATTTTTTCAGACAGCGGATTTAAGCACCACAATAATCTGCTCAAATACTCATCAACCATCTACTTAATATGGCATGCTGTAAGAAAACATCTCAAAGCAAATTTTCATAAGTTTTACATAGTATTTACTTGGGACAACATGTAAAATTTTAAATAAAATCATGAAATTGTATTGTTTGTGTCTTACTGTGTTGGAAAATAAAATGTTGTTGTTTTTTTCTTCCATTTAAATGGTTTAAAATCACATTTTAAATAGGTGACCGTGGACCACAAAACCAGTCAGAAGTAGCACAGGTATATTTGTAGCAATAGTCAACAATACATTGTATGGGCCAAAATTATCTATTTTTCTTTTATGCCAAAAATCATTAGGACATTAAGAAAAGTTCATGTTCCATGAAGATATTTTGTAAATATCCTACCGTAAACATATCAAAAGTTTTATTAGTAATATGCATGGCTAAGAACTTCATTTGGACAACTTTAAAGGCCATTTTCTCAATACTTTTTTGCACCCTCAGATTCCAGATTTTCAAATAGTTGTATTTCCAAATATAGTCCTATGCTAACAAACATACATCAGTGGAAAGCTTATTTATTGAGCTATTTATTGATCAGATGATGTATAAATCCCAATTTCAAAAAAATTGACCCTTATGACTGGTTTTGTGGTCCAGGGTCACATATTTCAAAATGTTTTACAAAAGTAAAATTTAATATAAAAGCTATGTAAAGCAGTATTATTTTAGTAACAGTGGTATACTATTATATTTTTGTTAAAATTTTGAATTTGATTTTTTTCATTTGTTTTAAAGTTTTAAAGTTTTAGTCATTATTTTATGTGATTTGTAGATTTTAAAATGATATCTATTTCGTTTTTTAGTTTTAATTTATTTGGTTTTAGTTATTTTACTTAAGCATTGGTCACATTTTTTAACTTTTATTTCATTTCATGTTATGTTTATTTTGTTTCAACTAATTTCAACTAATGTTTCTTTTATAACAATAAACCTGGTTGCAGGCCTTTTTTATGTTAACAGAACAGATCACAGTAACCTCTCGTTTAGAGGTCAAATGTCACCATGTAACAATTCATCTTTGTTTTGGAAAAGATTTGCATCCTCTGTGCAGATAAATCTTCTCCAAAGACATGATTTGTTTTTCAATTGAGTAGGCCTACATGTTTGTTCTCATCATTGCACAGGCATTGCACAAAACTGCAACTCTGAATGAATTAACTAATGCCACAACACTGTGACATGCAGTTGAGGACATAAATAATATGTCAGTGTGTCTTTTCTTTTCTTTTCTTTTCTTTTCTCTCATATTTGAACATTTTGATTGAATAGTTGCTCTTTTATGTAGACCCACGTGCACTGTTATGTCACCAGCTTGTCAGTCTTTGGCTTTTGTAATACTAATTTGCTGCATTGTTGCAGCGGATGTCTCGCCTCCTCGTGAATTAACAAAAGCTTTGAGAGGGTATCCCAGTATCGCCCGGCTGTCTCCCGGGGAAACGTCCCGGGTAAACAAGAGCCAATCTCCGCGCAACCGGGCGGCAGCGGCAGCGGCAGCAGCTCTCTTGTTGTGATTGCTGGAACTGGCGCGCCACACGTCCCTCCACACGTCCCTCCACCTCAGAGCAAGACAGGGAGGTCTGCTAAAAACAAAATCTCTTACATTAAGATAACAGTTTAAGTCAAGTGGCTAAATAGGTAAAAATGGACTTTACAGTGGCTTAAATATATATTTGTGTTTGACTGATGAGCTGAAGGACTGAGTAATGGATAGGAAAGGAAACATGCGGCGCGCCACTTCGGCTGGGTACCGTTTACCGGACCGACCCAATGGTCCTCTCGCCTCTCAGTCCTCGGTCTCAGTGTTCAGGAATTCAGGGGACAGGACACGAAACACCGGCGAGACACCGGCGCAAGACGATGATACCCGAGATCCGGTAAAGCAGGACCAGGTTTGGAGAGAGTTTATGCGCGCGGAGCGAACCGGTGTGAAAGAATGGTAAGAAAGAGAATTACATTCACTTTCTTAGAAATGTCATGGAGTTGTCGGTTTGTTTTCTCACTTTCTCTGGAGTTACGTTACTAATCTTTTCTTTCACCTCTTAAATGTGGCATTGTTTGACCCGTTACTTGATATGGGATGGATTGTGGTTGACCAGGCGCCCCCAGGAAGGTGTGCGTTACGGTTACTCATCTCTTGTTCTTTACCAACTACTGGATATATACAGCCGTGGTTACAGTACACAAAACCACCGTCATATAATAAAACGATTACAATTTCGCTTCTAAATAATTCATTGTATCGTATCGTCTGGGGATAAGAGAACATCATGCTGTAAAAAGCTTCATTGTTGTTTTATCACAGGGAGAAGAACTGGAGTTTCCTGATGAACTTTGACCAGCTGGTAAGAAACCCTCTTATCAGTAATGACCCAGAACTCATCACTCACAGTTTCTATTGCAATATTGTTCAAATGTAAATTTAATTAACATATATTGCAAATATCAGTAAGATTTTCCTAAAATAATAATATATATTTTTAATATTCTGAGCAAGGATGCATTAAATTGATCAAAAGTAACAGTAAAGACATTTATGGTTACAAAAGATTTACAATTCATATAAATTCTGTTCTTTTGAACTGTTTATTCATCAAATAATCCTGAAAAATTATATCTTAGTTTCTAGAATGATTTTGAAGGATCATGTGACATTGAAGACTATACAATGACTGCTGAAAATTCAGCTTTGCCATCAAAGGAATACATTACATTTTAAATTATATTTAAACTAAACTCTTAAGTAGTTGCTAACTAGCATGCATATAGAATATTAGCCATTTATTATAGTATTAAGCACATATTAATGCCTTATTCTACATGACCTTATTCTACCCAATACCTAAACTTAACAACTACCTTACTAACTATCAATAAGCAGCAAATTAGGAGTTTATTGAGGGAAGTTTGCATGGGACTGGTCAGACTTCATGTTCACATGATGTTATTTCTATTACTAACAACAAAAATGATAATGATTTATAATCACAAAACCAGTCATAAGGGTTTTTTTTTTTTAATTGAGATTTATGCATTATCTGAAAGATACAACTATTTAAAAATCTGGAATCTGAGGGTGCCAAAAAATCAAAATATTGAAAAAATCGCATTTAAAGTTGTCCAATTGAAGTTCTTAGCAATGCATATTACTAATCAGAAATTAAGTTTTGATATATTTATGGTAAGAAATTTACAAAATATCTTCATGGAACATGATCTTTACTTAATATCCTAATGATTTTTGACATAAAAGAATGTTTACTATTGCTACAAATATACCTGTGCTTCTTATGTCTGGTTTTGTGGTCCAGGGTCACAATTTATAGTGCTCTCAATCCATGCGCAAGATGCTTTATGAAGTGTTTATTATTATTAATATTATTTTATTAAAGCTTTATTTTTAGGTGAATATTTTCATGGTCAGTTTTCACAATGGAGTTCCTCAAGCTGCATTATTAAGCCTGTATGTTAATTGAGTTGTATTTCCCTTGTCACTCTCACAGGGTCATCCGCATACAGAAACTCCTCTCCCCAGCTCGGTGTCTTCATACTCAGACAGAGTCCCAAACACCAGTAACCAAATGTTCGGCAGCGGCCTGTACACTGAGCTGGGCAAAGAGCTGATTCGCCTGGACAATCTGCTAACCCTGACAGCGAACCACCGCAAGACCAAAAGGAATCCAGAGATGCAACCCTGCTGAGGTTTGCAGGCAAAGGATCTGTTCAAAACACACTGTAGTGTTTTAGCAGAGATTTGTTGCCTTCTCTAGAGACCTTCCCTTGGGTCGTTCTGTTTGTCTTGCCTTTACCTGTATAACTAGACAAACTCAAGGTGTTCAGTGGGTGATCGTTTGTTTTATAGATGTATTTTTTTCTCTGGACAGCCCAAATACCAGCTGCCAACCTGTGTATGTATGTGTGTGTGTGTTTGTTGTTTGTTTTGACAATATGTTGAGAGCTTCTGTTTTTATATTAGATTTTGTGTTGACATTAATATGCATCTATCAGAGTACTGTAATATGTTGATAAAGGCAGTAAATATGAGCCTGATTTTAGAATATACTATTTACATATTCATTTTTTAGATGAACGCTGTTACTCCTCAGTGTATAAATGCTAATTATTTACAGAACTGGATTAAAACTCCTAGATCAGAGAGATTTTTTTTCTGTACTTGAAAGGGTTAGATTTGTTTGCATCTCAAGAGAAAAGAGGAATTAGATGTGTCGGGTAATTCTTCACAGTTCAGTTTACAAATAGTCCTAGCCAATTTAGACATTTTATCCATGCAACATTATGAGGATTAGAACTGGAATATTTTGCCAAGACCTTCTACATTTGCAATGTTTAAAAATATACATCTTGCCAAATTATATTCCAATAAAGTTTTTCTCTTTTTAAACGGCTACATTGTGTGCCTTCTTTTTGGCCACAAATGTGATGACATTCAAAAGAGATTTCAAAATACATTCACATATTTTTTTTCTTATTTGTACTCTTTGAGAGAATGAGAGATGGAATGTTTTTGACAGGCTTGAACTTTTTATTTTCCTAGTAATTTGATGTGTAATAATTATGATTGATTTGAAACTTAGGAATGCATAAAATGGGGAGTCGGTTCAATCTTGTGATACCAAATATATTTCAGGTAATATTACTACAGCCAGGTTGTTTCTCATGTGTGTCCCATTAGAGATAAAACGCGCCCTCTAGTGGAAGAATTTAACTTCTTAACAATATCAACAAGTGAAAACTTACTTCATAATGGAGTTGCACCGACAAGAGGTCGCTGTTACACTCATTCATTAGGAGGTTTTGTTGCTTTAGTGTTCCTCGCGCTACTTCAAAATTGGTTTGAGAATAAATTCATAAAGGACTGTGAATCTTATGAATAAACCAATAGGCCATTTATGAGGTCCAACTGCAGTTCCATTTAATTTGAAAACTTCATATACATGCAATTCTTTATTTGATTCACCTCATAAATAAACTAATAAAAAGGCAATTTACAATGCACACCACTCTATAATTTTTACATACTGTGTTCAGTCACCTCTCATTTCGCACTCACGTTCATTACAGCACAACCTTTACTCCTGAACATTTCTGTTTTGAAATTATGTGGAGTAATGAAACTAAAAGTCTAGTGATGTTCTGTGATTCTTCTGTGATATGTGGTGGGTGTGAGGAGAATGCTATCCACTGGAGGATATTTGCATTATCCTGTGTGCAGCCGTTCGTGGGCGAGACAGAGAGAAGAGAGGCTTATGGGTAAAGACTGCTGTTGTCGTCGACGATAGTGATGGATTCATTTGAACGAATCGATTCTTTTGACCAACTCATTTCAAAGAATCTTTAACATAAAGGATTCAACAATTATTTTACGTCATGACGCACTCGAGTCATCACGTGGTTCTTGATTTCCTAGTGTGGCATATTGCCTACTGTAAAACTTTCATAAAAGCCATATTTAGGCACGTTTGTTGGCGTTTATTACAATTGCATGTGTTTTCATTATATTTAAATTTAGTAATTAGAACTTAAATCAATGTATTATTTGCCAACTCGAGAACCGCTCAGGCGAATAGTTTGGACCATTTTGTGAGTCGGATCAACTGATCCATTTAAAAAGATCCGAGTCAAAAGAACGATTCACTCACGCATCGGACATCGCTAGTTGATGTCAGAGAAACGAACTCGAGGCTCGAGCTACCTGCTGGAATACCGAAGAACCGATCCGCGGAACTGGCGCGAGCGACCGAATCCACCAACGACATGCGGAGACACTTTAGGAAAGCGCTTGCGAGTAACTTAAAATAATGAACTTTATCAGGAATTATAAATAATACACACCGGTTCCGTTTCACGTCGCAGTTAGTGTGTTGCAGGAATGCGTTGGAGTTTGTGGTCTGGTCGACTCCAACAGATGCTCGCCTTTGAACAACAGCAGCGTTGTTTATGAACTGGGGAACATTTGAAGTCAGGCTCACCAGAGGGGGAGAGGAGACGAGGGGAGGGAGGAGAGAGGCGGGGAGGAGAGGAGAGGGGCGCCCAGAAAACGCCCTGCTGCTCAATCCTCTCAAAATTAAAAGTTTATCGCGCCATTGACGGTACGCTCGCATTAAAGGATGGGAAGTTTGATTCCGCTCAGTTGTTTAAAGTAACCACTTCATAGATTGTTTTGAGGGGGGAGTTTGGAAAACCTCAATTGTTCCCATTGGATTATTTTTTTTTTCGCTTTATTCTGGACAAGCCCGGGGTACTTTTTTGGAGGGCGGCGAGTCGGAGGCTGTCTAGGCCCGCTGCTCGACAACTTGAAAGACGATCTTGTATCTTTAATGTGAACCAGAAAAGTTGGGCAGATCGCTCTTCGTTGCTCAGACTGGCGCCAGGACAAGGCAAAAATGTCGCTAGGAGCGGAGAGAAGGATGGAAAACCGGCTGAGACAACTGGAAGCCATGCTCAGAGAGCCGCGGTCTGCGATCAACTTGGAAAGTTTGCTGGTGAGTTCGCCGTCCTTTTTCATGAATGTTTAATGCGCCTCGAAGATCCGTTGCCTAGAGACACTGAGAAAAAAAAATAGAAAGAAATAGCAACAACCTAACCGCGATGTTGCGTTGCAGAAACATCAACTGTAAGGAAGCTCAGTGTGCACGTTGATGTCTCTTTTAATATCCTCGGTATCTGTACATAAACATCGCCTCACTTCCTACTTTCCTTGTCAATAACTTGTGGCTAACCTCAAGTCCCAATCTCCGCGTATAAAAGTATTCTCACATACACTTGCCATATCTGAATAACTCTGCTGCGTCAACTTCTGAGTTCATCTGTTGCCTCGCTCCAAATATAGTAATATTGTTGGCCTGCAACATGACAATTTCGTAATTCCCCCTTCCTGCTGTTGATGGCTTGTTTGGTTCTGGAAGTAGACTGTGCTGTTAACTGGCCTGCAGGTGAAGGTACTGGACACACATTTCTGAGAGGAGAAATATTCACAGATTGATCTAATCATTTCGAAGTGCACTTCATAGAATTTATTTTAATTTTTTTTGTGAACTGATAGATGAACGTTCAGTGCCCTTATGTGTTTGTGGGCACGTGCGGCTCAGTTGGTGCCAAGTGATAATATCTCGAGAGCTTGTCAATCGGTTTATGTCTGACCTAGCTATTGAAAATACAGAAGATAGGCAGAATGCCATAAATTAGTTAAATCTGACAAAACCTCCATTTGGGGACACCAGCAAACAGAAAATTGTAGTAAACTATATATATGAACATTATTTAGAAGGTTTAAGAAGTCTGTGATTATAAATAACTTTACTTGAGAGCAATAGAAATTAATCGTAATGCTGGTCAGATATATATATATATATATATATATATATATATATATTTCAATGAATGAGAGAGAGAGATTCATACTTTTAGTCACCAAGGATGTATTAAATTGATCAAAAGTGACAGTAAAGATGTGTATAATGTTGCATAAGATTTCTCTTTCAAATAAATGCTGGTCTATTAAATATTAAGCAGCACAACCATTTTCATCATTGGTAATAATAACAAGTTTTTTTATGGACCAATTCACCATATTAGAATGAATTCTAAATGATCATGTGACACTGAAGGCTGGAGTTATGGCTGCTGAAAATTCAGATTTGCCATTACAGGAATAAATTACATTTAAAATGTGTTAAAATAGAAAACATTTAATTAAAGTTCTAATAATGTTTCCATATTTCTCCATGTTTTACCATATTTTTGATCAAATAAATGCAGTAAAAAAATGTCAATTTTAAAGCAACTGTGTGTTATTGACAAAACCAATACTGATTATTGGCAGATGCCATAGTTTTATCACTATTTAAGTCCTACATTTGATAGTTAATGCTTAATTGTCTAATTTATGCCACACTAATGTCATTAAACAGAATATATAAAAAAAAAGAAGTATGACAAACTCTCCCCTATCAACCTTTGGTTAGTGTGATATAGTCCCACTCCAAACTCTTGCTATTGGTTAAATCAGTGTTGTTGTGTTGGGCTGGTTGTGATGCATAAGCTACCTGCCTTGTTTTGATAGAACAACAGTGTTCACTGTTCAGGGAAACCAGCCTATTAATGGATCACTTATGATTTTGGATAAGATGATAAAGTATTTGCATGCCTAAAAGAAAGTATTTTATATCGGAATGATTATGTTAGCTTTACGTATGTGTGTTTGGACTTCATCACAGATACTTGAAGTAGTTGTGAAACGTACTGCTCATAGTAAGTGAAGTGATTAATTTGAGGCAGTTCTTTTGGTACTGAATGTTCCTGCATGCATAAACTGCATGTAAAATGTCAGATCTTTGTGGCTGATTAAAGTTAATCTGGTCCAAAACCAAACAGTACTCCGCGGACACTTGATGAAGCATGATTTGACTCGCTGTATCTGGGCCAGAGTTTGGTCTAAGCTCTGAGCAGATGTCTGAGAGAAAGATATGGGTCATCCTTTCTGAAAGAATCGGTGTGTATGTTTATCAAAGAGGTGTGTGCGTGTGTGTGTGTTGTCCATTATGAGAGTGCTGGTGACAGAGTTTCTCCACAGCTGAAGAATGTGTGTGTTTCCTGAGGAGGAGATGAGCAGAGGAGAAGTGGGAAGCAGTGAGTGGGAGTGAACAGGCTTCACTCTCTTTCTGTCTTTCTCTCTGCCGTTTTTAGCTCAAGTCCCTCTCTGGTTTAGCTCAGGGCAGGAGATAGCTCTGTGTGAGAGTGTTTAACTGAAACGAGATGCTTCTAGAAAACACATCACAGATATTTCCATTTCGTTAGTGCAATATTCTTCCAATAAGAAGCTGAGAATGCAAACGTTTCTTATCCCCAAAAATACAAATATTCTCTCTTTCTCTTTGTTTTCACCCCCTCATGAACTCTTTAACTTGTCATTAATTATAGCTCAAGCTGATTACTGACAGTTATCCAGCATAATGCGATTGATTTCAAGCCTTTAAATCAAGTATTTGAGCCTGAGATTATACCCGCTTTGGCCAGTCTGTGTGTGTTTTGAAGAGTGATGCCAAGCCAATTCATCAGGAATTTTTGGAATTTTCCAGGTATGTTTCCAAAAGCACTTTTCCATATTTACGGTGTAATGTAAGCCTCCTTTTTTACTCTGATTACTACATTGTCTTATTGTGACAACTTTTAATCCTGCACTACAGGCACAAAACAGGTTCCAAAAGTTCTTGAATCAACTTAATGTCAGAAACTGTATGTAATGGTCACCTGATATAATTTTTTTTAACAGCTGATGTGGATGCTGGTGTATCACATGGTTTAGCCTGATTTAAAAGGTAGTAAATAACATATGAATAACAATTGTAAGCAAAATTAAAATAAATCATATAGTATTTTAATAAAGACACACTCTTGTGTGTGAGGATTTAGGTGCTATATTCTCAGTACTGTCAATTAAAAGTCTTTCTGTTGTGACGCTTATCGGCCAATGCTGATAAATAAAAATTGCCCAATATTGGCCTTGATTATATATCGTTCGTCCTCTATTTACATGCAGAGTTATGATCGAGCTACATTTTAAGTATTTTTAACACGGTGCATAATGGAATATTTGAAAGAATAAATACATGTTGTGCATGTGTCTCTCAGTCCAACTTAAAAAAAACAGACTGGTATGAATTCAGTTTAGACTAAAGTGTTTAAATTACATTTAAAGTTACGAAAATAGCGACAGATAATTTTTTTGTATTTTCACATACATCCGAATGTAACAGATTATTGAAAAGGGAAAAAAAATGTAGTTCTTTTTCAATCTGTTGGTTGTTGATTGGATGGAGGCAGATCTGAATGCAAGCTTGCAGTCAATTGACCTGTCGGTAAGCCCCGCCCCCCTTAGTTACCGTTGCTCCCTCGGACAAACAAACAGAGTTGCACACTGTCTTACAATGACAGCTGCAGTGTGAAAACCTTGTCCCACGATGTTTTTGCACAATTTTGGACACAGAATGCCACCAAATGGGAATTAAATATTCCATGGAGGTATTTATAAAATATTTAAAAATAAATTTGGTGGGTAACTCGAAGCGAGGGTTTACAGATAACAATGCAAGCGGGAGAAGTCTCATATTACGGTCGGTCATCACAATCATGGATGACAACATGCAGGATCAACACTGTTCATGTATCGCAGGGTACGATTAAATTAATGTACATTTAACCAGTTTAATATGAAGAGACACTGAAATGTAGACCTTCGTTTATGTGTTTTTGACCTACACTGTACAAGAACAGCCCGCTATTTAGGTTTACATCAGCATGGACTCACTAACTTTAACATTAGCTAGTTTTAGCCAGAGATACCTTGCTAAAGCACAAGATAACATTAACGTTCTGCTTCACCAGATGGAAATTGTAACTTAATGAGTGTATGACAACCAGAAAATGAACGTTTTTGTCTTCATTTGTATTGGGGTGAATACTTAGGGACATTTTGCTCTGTTTTGTTTGGATTCAGGATACCTGGAATCAGTGTTACGAGTACCCCAGGCACATCATTTTTTCATTTTAGAAGCATAAACCCCATAAAACCGATGCGAGCTTCGGATCCTCCAATGTTTCTCTATGGCGCTGAAACCTAAAGATGTCTGAGTTTCGCTCCCCGTGCAACTGATACTCGACTGCCATTGGCTAGTCTGCGTTCGAGGGGAGGGGCTTACCGATAGGTCAGTTGTATGAAAGGGGCTGGGTTAATGAGGACAAAATGATTGGAGAAGTCCAGAGAGAAGTCTGTTGTTGCACTAGAAGATTGGGTCATTTTTATGATTAAAAAATTAACACATGCATGGAAAAAAAAATCACACGCAATAATATCAATAACCTGCATTTAGAAAATGTCATGCAAAATTGTTGTTTTAGTCTGATGGAAATTAAACTTGTAACATGCATGTAAATGCACTTACTGTGGATTCTGTGTCAGTATTCTAATCCAGATGTGACCTGTTGATCTGAAAATTCAGAAACGGCAACCACGCCAACATTCCAGAGAGTGGATTTCTCCACTTCACCTGAAGATGATGTAATATCCATGATGTAATATTCCTGCTAAATTTAGAGGGCAGCAATTGGACATGGAGTTTTACACTTCTTCTAAGATAAACTGACACTCACTTTACCAAAACTCTTTAATCTTTTAACAAATGATCTTTCATGATCAGCATGATGGAAGATCATTAAGCTGGTTGCATTGTACAGTTAAAGTTGCTCCAGGTGGCAGTTTGGTCTGAGAGAAAGGGCAAAGGTCAGGCTCAGGAGGGAAGGTTAATGAATAACCAGTCTGTCGTTTATTTGGCTGTCAGAAAGGCAGCGCTCACATAGATAATTGTAGTGTGCACAATCCCAGGCTAACCGTAAAACCAGACTGCTATTCTTTATTCCTAGAAATCAAGTCTTGTGTTGCTCTGGATTGGGTCAAAGTGAAATGTTTCAGTTGTGGGGTGTTTTTTAGACACTTAGTTTGCAACCCTGAATAGGTCTGGCTAAGATAACCGGCGGTCACGCTGTAGCCTGGAATGTTGATGGGCCTTATCTCTGTTCCCGTCTTCCCTTGAGGTGTGTGGATAGTGTCTGCTTGTATAGTTTGTGTGTGTTGCAGTGGGTTAGAGATGCTGACCACAGTGTTCAAATTCCAACCTTGTTCCGCACATGCACATTAGACCCGTGTTTTGTAATGCAAAACTTCGTTACAAATAAGCTATTTTATTTTTAGGGTGAGCTTTCCCTTTTATACTTTTTCTTTATCATATTAAAACTTTTCTTTATTTTGCCTTCATGATGTTTGTTTTAAGCTTTTTAAATTCCTTTAAACCATTTATACCTTTTAATCTTTCAAATTCTAACCCTAATAAAGGTTTTATTAAAACTTAGTGTACTTGTTTACAAAAGAGACATCAGTGAAGAGCTTGGGATGAAAAATGAGACGTGTGGTGTGTGAGAGGAAAAATCAATGTGAATATAACTTATGAATCAAATTTGTGAATTTTGTGAAACTTGTGAAATTTGACATAATTGCCAAAATGCTGGCTATAAAATTAGCATTAGCAATAGCTAATGTCATTCCTCCATTCCCCCCCCCCCCCCAAATTGTTCAAATTTGTCATTTTCATTATTGTCATTTCCAAAAACTATCGTTTTCTGAATTTTCATGACTAAACTAGAGAGAGTGTGTAGAGTGCATTTTTACAGAGTTTTTATGTGTTCACAGGACAAAAAGTGCCATAGTTGAAGAAACGCCCATGACTTCCTGTTCAAAAAAAAAAAAAAAAAAATTATATATTTTTTTGAATTTCAAAAAGAAAATGGTTTGGAGGCCAGTAGTAGTATTCTCTATTCATCAAAGATTCCTGAAAAAAAGAATCAAGGTAATAATAATAATAAATATTAAGCAGCACAACTGTTTCCAAAATTGATAATAAATAAGCATATTAGAATGATGTCTGAAGAATCATGTGACACTGAAGACTGGAGTAATGATGTTCAAAATTCAGCTTTGCATCACAGAAATACATTATATTTTAAAGTATATTACAACAGAAAACCATTATTTTAAATTGTAATACCGGCAATACTGCACAATATTACTGTTTTTTTTTTTTTTTTCTGGATTTTTGATCAAATAAATGAAGGCTTGATGAGCAAAAGATATGCAATGTTTAAAAACTTGAAAAATAGTAATGTGTCCAAACTTTTGACCAGTACTTTACTTCTATATGATAACAGAAAACATGCTAGCAGAAGGAGCATCACAGCTTGAGCTATATAGCACATACCTCATAAACTGTCTAGCTACTGTATAAACACTTTTTGGTATTTACTAGTTAAACGTGAATCCCATAGATCAAATATATTTAGAATGTAGTCTTTGGGCTCAAATGCAGCAAGTGTGGCTTCAGAGAAAATGGAGGGGAATCCCACTCTTAGGTGACTAGAGGGGATTGTGTGTGGGGGGAGGGTCATTTTTAGACTTTTGTTTTATTAGTATCTCACCTAAATGTTTGTTCAGTCAGTGTATTTGTTTTTACTATGGTATAGCCTAATTTAGTTGCACAGTATATTACACACAGCACAAGGAAGTTTTAAACAATGTTTTGTAATATTCATGTAATTGATATTTTGTGTGCAGAGTTTAAGAAATTATCTGTGCATGTAATGGAGGAAAGCACAGGGCATGTAGGGGGTGTGGCCTCAATAGCCCTGTAGTAAGCAGTGTGCTGTGTGCGAATGAACAATGTGTAGAGTAGAAATTAAACTGAAATTGCATTAAATCTTTAACCAAGATTATGCTGCAAGATTTTGTTCTCAACTACATTTAAGTTCCCAGTTTCTGCAATTTTGCAAATTTCCAGTTTATTCCCATTAGTTCCCATATATTCCCGTTAATTCCCATGGAAAGTTTCCAGTCTTGAAAATTCCCGGAATTTTGCAACCCAAGGCAGGAGTAATGGCTTCTGAAATTCTGCTTTGCATCACAGGTACATTTTAAAATATATTAAAATTGTAATATTTTACAGTATTTCTGTTTTTACTGTAGTATTTTGAACAAATAAATTCAGTTGAGTATAAGAGACTTATTTCATAAACATTATTTTACCGAAGACCAGGCATCTGAAACATTAAGACATCTTGGAGTCTCTGAATCCTCACTGTTACTGTAACTGTATCTATGTGCTGGTGTCTCAGCTCCTGTATCTTACAGTAGCGTTACAACTGGCACGTCTTCCACACTGAAGCAATAACATGAGCGCACACACACACACACACACACACACACACACACACACTCCTGTGAAAGCTGTTGTGTCTGTAAGGTTTATCCAGGAACATCTGGGATAAGCAGGAGTCCAGCTGGATCCTGGTGCTGTTATTGTTTGTTGTCATTGTTGGATCTTATCAGTCTGCAGCAGGTTTAATCTCATCAGGAGAGGATCTGTTCTGCAGAGGAGATGTGATTTCATGCTGCTAACATTCATACCTGTCCTGTGTTGTTCACTATATGTTGGATATGGAATTTCATTAGATTCTGCTGATGAGGCCTCCCCATGTACTTGTAAACTTCCTGTGTCTTGTATTGGTGGATCTGGATATTGTATTGTTTATGTCGACACCGTTAGCAGAAGCTTCTGTAGTGTGTGTGTGTGTGTGTGTGTGTGTGTGTGTGTGTGTGTGTGTTTGTTTGTATGTGGCTGGAGGCAGATTATAATGTCTCCAGAAGAAGGACATATTACAACTTTCTCTTTTTAGACCTGAAACTTTTCTCAAGAATGGTCAGGTTTCTCTGACACCTGATATTTACATACATTAACTTTTAGTGTAATTTTACATTTAAAGGATAGTGCACAAAAGTCTGTCACCATTTACTCAGCATCATGTTGCTCCAAACATACTTTCTTCTGTGAAACACAAAAAACGAACTTTTGACAAACATCTTGATCACTCTTTTCAAAACAATGCTTTAAAAGCAATGAAATCTTGCTAGTTTACAAGAGAATTTAACGTGACATTGTAAACAAAGCAAACTGTATTTGTTAACAAACATTTTTTGAGTTAAATCTTTTCAAATAAACTTTTGATCCAATTCACAAGGCTGAAAGATTTGATTAACATTTAGAGTTAGACTCACTGACTCAAGGTTGAACATTATCAGTGAATAACAACTTGATATCAAAGCTATCAGAAGAGTTTAAACATATCATCCACTCATATGGACCACTTTTATAAATTTTTGTGATACTCATGCATGCTTTTTGAAACTTCATTGCCGTAGTCTTTGTTCTTTTTTTATTAAGACTGGTCCGGAGAAATTCACCTATACTTAAAGCTTTTATGTATAATGCATTATAAAGAGTTTTTAAAGGGTTTAATGCATTATAATTATTCATAATGTGCATTGCAATATATTATGTCTTGTCGTAAATAATTAAAATGCATAGTGTAACAATAAATTGATCAGCGTTATAATGTATTTACTGTGGTTACAATTTTTCATGAGATTGTACAATGCATTATAAGGTGCATTACAAGTAGTGTTGTCACGGTACCAAAATTTCAGTATTCGGTACCGATACCAGTGAAAATCCACGGTTCTCTGTACCAATTTCGGTACCACATGCTAATTAAAAACGCACTATTTTTAATAATAGTCAAACAAAAATAAAATTTACAAAAATCAATGCCATTCTTCATACTTATTTAAATTGTGTTTCAAGTTTTTCCGCAAGTAATCAAAGTATGAACAGTAAACAGTAAAGTTTCACCCAAATTTAATTTGTCTTTTAATTAATGAAATTTAAACATTTTATTTTTGGGGTAAATAAAGGGGATTTACTATTAAAATTAAAATATGGAAGAAATATTGTGTGATTATTTCTTTAAAAATATATTTTTTAATAGTATTACATACATTCTACTAAATAATAGTAATATATTTTTGGCACAATGTCTTTAAGATAAACTTTTATTTTGGATCCCTGTCAATCTTCAAGCATCAACTGAAAACTCATCTCTTTCGACGGCACTTGACCTCATCCTAAACTTCTTTCTGTGTGTAGCTATATGATATGAAGCTGGTTTTACTCAAATGGAACGGTAGAATACTCGTGAAGTGACTCTCAGAGCAGTTCTGTAGATGTTGTTTATGTATTTATGTCTTCATTGAGACGGCAGATGATGAAATCACCGCGAGCGTCGCGCGCTTCAGTGTAAAAAAAATAACAAAAACAAAAAAAACGCGCGTCTCTGCCATTCATTCATTCATTCACACAGAGACTCACAGAACATGCGGGATTCATATCTGAATCGACTTTTACGGCTTAATATTTACAGATACTAGTCCATGTCGCGATTTGATTAAAGTGTGACGACCTACTTTTGATTAATTCATCCAAACTTTGACAAATTCCGTGACATTCCGTGCTAAACTGTAAACTCCGTTTTTACAACTGGATTCCGAGATTCCGTCCGCGTTTTCTGCATCGCGGAAATCATAGGTCCGTACGCGTCAAGAACCGGGTCGACCGGGTACTCGGTACCACCGGTACTTAAAAAAACCTGGTACCGTGACGTTTTCATTTTTTTAGTACCGACTTGGTACCGAAGTACCGGGTCTTTTGACAACACTAATTACAAGGCATAATTAATGCATTAAAACAACTTTTATAATGCATTATACATAAAGGCTTGAAGTAAAGTGTTACCAAGTCATATTGGTTTGGAACATGATGGTGAGTAAATGACGACAGAATTTTTATTTTTGGGTGAACTAATCTTTTAATGAAATATAACTTGTTCTATGTTTCTGAAATATGGTTTCTGAGAAAATATTGGGTTGTCAAAAGGTTCTCCCTGAACACCTCCTTCCTAGAATAGAAAATGGTGACTGAAATGAAAGGTTTGGCCAGTGTGGTTTCTTTATAGCAAACCTCTCAATATAAAATACCAGAATGCATCAACCACATTGAAAACTGACCAACAGTGGTTTGAGAAGTGATTTGAGGGCAAATGGAGCGTCACAGCAAGCTGTATTTAATGCAGAGCTTCATAAGCAGACAGCAGGACGTACGTTATAGTCCAGTCTAATCAGGACTGCAGCGGTATTCGTTTATGTTGTTTTATGGTATGGTATTGTGCTGCAGAGAAGTTCCACACCCATGTTGTGCGTTGTCATTAAGTTTTATCTGATTGCCATGGTGGACGTGAGATGTGTCATCTTCAGGAGGTGGTTTGAAGACCTCTGTCTACATTGTAAGCCTGTACAAGTTGATTGAACCTAAAACATTTATGGAAATTTTCATTGCCCTAAAAAAACCAAACAAGACATTTCAAGTTCTTTACATTTAACTTTACATTGAACTAACTATCTGTTACAATAACTAAAATTTACCAGTTAAGGTAACTCAAAACATTAAATTGCACTAAAGTTAACTTTTAGTAGACCAAATTGCATTTTTAATATAACTATTTTAATTGGTTTAATTTGGATCATTTGTCTGCTGATTTATTATCCTTTAAGTTACAGCTGCACAATAAACAAGGACAAAAATACAAACAACAAGGATTTTGTTTTAGAATTCAGTTTATTTTAATTCATTTTACTAAATCCATTTAACAAATTTCAGGTAACTTTTAGGTATGTTGAGATTTTATCTAATAAAGCAAAGAGAAAATGTATGTGTTTAATGTATTGCTCATTAATCAATGAGGTGCAAAGCATAAGTCAATCCAAAACCACGAACAAATGGCCCGAGGGAGGTTCTCTAAACCGTCCTTCCCAAGATTACCCTCTGAGACGATTCCTACAGGGGCTAGATGGAGGAGAAAGACGGGGGATGCTGTGCAACATCTTCACTTTCGCGAATTCCAACTGGAACGTTTTGGTGTGACTCCTCATCATCAGAAGCCTGGACATGAAGGAAATTAATAAAACGCATTTTAGCTAAAAACTATGTTATGACTCCTTTAGTTTAAATCTTTTATAACAGAAAGAAAAATCAACAATACTTACAAAGCATGCTTTGAAGAACTTCATGAAGTTCTTCAAAGAAGGGTGATCAGGTATTACAGGAATACCTCTTATGGGAACACACTTCATGTCAGTGAGGTCAGAGGTCTGAGGTGGCAGAGACGACATTGTATCAATGAAAAATTAAAATCACATTTCCATCGATTATTGCTTTTTTCTGTATTACAGAAAAAGTTCACCCGAAATGAAACTTTGCTGTTAATTTACTCACCCTCAGGCCATTTAAAATGTAGGTGACTGAATCCATGGTCCTTGGTGATTCATAAAATGGAAGTGAAGGGGTTCCATCTCTTTGAGAGTCAAAAAATAAAATAAAAAGCAGATACAGAAAACACAAAATTAATACCCCTGGCTCTTGACGATATATGAGATCTTATGAAGCAAAACTGTCATTAAGATGTGACCTGTTGAGTTATCCATAAACTGCTTCTAAAAATTGCAATGAAGTTATCCGGCATTAAGACTTGGTATTAAATGAAATATATTCAGTAGTTAACTAACTAACACTATGTGGATGAGAGAACACATTTCTTGGGCTAATATCCGGCACATGCACTACGTTTTTCAATATAAGCTTGTTTGTGTAATACATTACTTGCAAAATTAAAAACAAACAAAAAAAACCGATCCGTAAAAGACCGTGGCGAAAGGTTTGCAATCGACATTCATGCAGTCTTAAATTATATATTTTTATAACTGTTTATAACAATTTAACTGTTATACCTTTCATTAACTAATAATGGTTTCAGAGCAAAAGGTAAAGAAGGAAAGAGAACTCGCCATCAAACATTGAGACGTCAGTTCAAACTGTAACTCAGACCAATCAGCTTCTTTATGTCGTGTTCCTCATTTTGTTACCATTGGCAACAGACTCAAATAAGCTTAGTTGAGTTGATTCAACTTAAAACATTCAATAGAGTGAGGAAGCTCATGTAAATCGTACACCTAACTCAAAAAGTTCAGTACTACATAAAATCTTTCAAATTTTTATGTTTAGTGTACTTAATTAATTTGGGTTAAAACAATTTCAGGGATAACAGTGTAGTAGTCTTGAAGGAAAACCCTCATTATATATTGCATTTATTTGATAAAAAATGCAGTGAAAATAGCAATGTATTGTGAAATATTACAACTAATATATAACAAATAAAGTAAATATTTATATTTTGAATTGTAATTTAAACCTGTGATGGCAAAGCGGAATTTTAAGCAGCATTGCTCCAGTCTTCAGTGTCACATAATCCATCAAAAATCTAATTTGTAATGCACCAAATTTGTGCTCAGGAAACATTTCTTTATTATCAATGTTGAAAACACTTGTGCTGCTTAATATTTATGTGGAAACTGTGATTTTAATTTTTTTTTTCTTCAAAATTCTTTGAATAGAAAGTTTAGCTTTGTTAATTATAAAAATATTTTGTAACATTATAATGTCTATTTATATATATTTTCACTGATCATTTTAATGTTGAATAAAAGCATTAATTTCTTAAAAAAAAAACAAAAAAACAAATGAGATATTTGAGGTAGCTGTTGTCTGAACCAGTTTATTAAATTATTTATTAACTCTTGACAAGCTTTTTTCCATTTTGACTAAAACTGATGTTTGTCAGTGTAATTTATGAACAGATGTTTTGAATGTTCCTTGTCCGTGTCTCAATTTCCACTGGAATATTGTGCTTTTGTTGGCGTGCACTCTGTGTTCGTGTAATCCTGTCCCTGTGTGCGTTGAAGGATGAGACGCGTTTTAATTGGACTAGTGGCATTAGCAAATTAGGCTAATTAAAACATCTAACCAATAGAGGATAGAGAATGCCGTTGAACACTCTTTAGCAACCTGTCAAGGGTGGTATGTGACGCTGACCAGCTTCATGCTGTAGAGTTTACAGAGTTTCATTCAAATCGGATATGATTCATGATCTTTATTGCACTGGAAAAACCACTGATCTACATTCTTCAGCGATCTGTCTGGCTGACACAGTAATAAACACATGAGTTATGGAGCCTGCTGAATTTATTAGGTGTGTATGGGTGTCTTCGAGAGAAGGAGTGATGTGCTGTACCTCTCATCACATTCCAATCAAGCCCGAGTTCATGCACGTATGTACGTACTTTGCTTTCTGATCTCTGATTCTGAGGGACGGAGATTCTGCTGACTGCCGTAATGCAGCATTATATTGTTAATGAGCAGCTGTTTAATGGTTTAATGTAGCTCTAGTCACTTTTCATAAATTATGTATCAGTTTTTTAAGGAGTTACAGGATCTCTCTGCAGTGAAACTGAAGTGTGGCATCCCCTCGCACAATGGCTCTGTTCCAAGACCTAGTAAGGCACCTTGTTGTCTACTGCATACATAGGCATTTGTCTTCAAAGGCGGCATTGTAACTGAAATGAAACCTCATAATTGGTACCTATTAGGCAGAAACACCTACAAATAGTGATTTTGTAGTGAAGGGACAAATATTGGATAAAATAGTCAATTTTTAAATTTCCATGTTGTTAATTAAATTTATAATTTGACCTTAAGCCCGAGACACTCTGCATGATTTTCGGCTGTCCCAGATGAAAGACCGGTATCATGAGACGACCATGGTGATTTCTGATTCGCCACGATTGTTTCACGATGACAATCTTTTGTCTGGGACAGCCAAAAATCGTGCAGTGTGTCTCAGGCTTTACAATCACTTCCTAAATTTTTGGATTCTTTTTGGATACTGCACTTCTTAGGACATCACGTCATTGATTTGTGTCTGTGTGCATTCATTAGCAATTCATCTTCAGTACATTTTAATCCACTGAATAGCCACTACGTGATAGCCGGATTGATAGATGAGTGGGACACTTTATTTCTGTTACTCAGCACAATTGTGCTTTTACTTTAAGAGAGACCCCACCACAAGTAAAAGTGGTTTGTTGGACAATTATCAAATTACACTTCAAACACATGAGTTACAAGAACCATTTGCAGTTCTTGTCCTAAAGGTGCTCAGATAATGACTCTGACTTTGACGGATAGGAATGTGTACAGTCTGTTTTGACCGGTCAGTTTGAAATCAAGTGGGAATGCAGCTGATGAAATTCTCAGTGGTTACAGGAAATTCGGAGTTAACTAATACATGTGCCCATAATGGTTTTATAAGAATGCAAATGCAAGCATACATGCAGAAGATGTTTGTATATTCATGAGGAAGCTTTGATATCTGTTTTGACAGATTCTAAGAGGGAAACCCTCTTTACTGTGTGTTGCATGCCATATTTGTGTCTTGAATGAAAAGATTAATATATAAAAGTATCTTGTAAAGTTTGACTTTTTAATTCTTTCCAGAACTTATCAGGTCCCTCCCTCCTTTCATTCGCCCTCTCTCTCTCTCTTTTCTGTGGGCAGATAGGAGAAACAAAGCCATATAAGGTGGTGTGATAGTGGCCTTGTCCATTTTTACTCGGGAACAGCAGCTGTTCCTCTCGCCCCCTCAGTCAAAACAACCAGGAAACTTTTCCCAATACTTTCTAAGAGTTATAGAAATCCTGCCCTCTGTGACACTTTCTCTGCCTGCCTATTGTTGACCAGGAAATCTTCTCATAGTGAAATCTCTGTAGCACGCAGGTTCCCCTGCAACAGCAATGTCATGAAATACATAAACTACATTATTTTTGTGGGGGGGGTGGGGGTTCTGGTCGGAGAGAGAGAGAGAAATGTGTTCGACCAAAGTCCCTTTCTTGGTTCGACCGATCATTGTATGACATCAAAGTACCGCGAGAGCTACAGAGAGCAGATGGCTCCGCATGCTTTCGAATCGCTCTCGCGGTACTTTGATCAGGGATTTCCATATTTTCCGACCTCTGAGAGACGAGACATGTGATTCGCGTAAATCCAAGTTAGTTTTTTTGTTACTGCATGATGATTGAAATTGCGCAAATGGCCTTAAAGGGTTAGTTCGCCCCAAAATGAAAATTCTGTCATTAATTACTCACCGTCATGTTGTTCCAGACCCTTAAGACCTTCGTTCATCTTCGGAAAACAAATAACACAGAGAGCTATAGGACCCTCCATAGACAGCAACACAACTGAAATGTTCCCAGGTCCAGAAACATAGTAATTGCTTTAGTAAAGCAGTCCATGTGACATCAGTGGCTCAACTTCAGTTTTGCTACGCTACGAGAACTTTTTTTTTTTTTTTTTTGCGCAAAGAAAACAAAAATAACATAATTTACTCAACCATTCTTCTCCCCCGAGTTACGTCTTCCGGTTGTGATGTAATTATATAATAGGCTGTAGTCTGACGCGCTGCATGTCTGCTCTTACAGTACTGTGTTTAGTTTCAATTGCTTGGTTTGAGCCACTTTAATTTGGATTTGGGAACGCAACATTCGTCTTTAGAAACGTTTATAAATCTGTTGTTTACAAAGAGAAGTTTCAGTGTCACATAATCCTTCAGAAATCATTATAATATGCTGACTTGCTGCTCAAAGAACATTTCTCATTATTATCAATGTTAAAAACAGTTTTTCAGCGGCTTAGTGTTTTTGTGGAAACAATAATACCACTCAAACATTTGTATAAGATTTAAAAACAAATAAGATTTTATTCATCATGCATGAAAGTGATAAAAAGTGAGTGAAGAAATTTTAAAATGATTTCTATTTAATAAATGCATTAACAAATGTAATTAATATATATGATAAATGCTGTTCATTAAACCTATATATTTATCAAAAGATCTTGGGGAAAAAAAAGTGCATCACCATTTCCACACAAAATATGAAGCAGCAAAATTGTTTTCAACATTGATAATAATCAGAAATGTTTCTTGAGTCAAATTGTAATGATTTCTAAAAGATCATGTGACACTGAAAGCTGGGGTAATGATGAAGAAAATTCTGCTTTGCATCACAGGAATAACATTACATTTTATAATATATTAAAATTTGAAAACTTTTTTTTTTTTTAATTTGTAATAATATTTCACAATATTGCTGTTTTTTTTACTTTATTTTGATCAAATAAATTCAGCCTGAGCAGAAGATATTTATTTCAAAATCATTAATAACTGTAATGTTTCCAAACTTTTGGCAGGTACTTTAATAATAATAACAATTCTATATACTTTATTATGATTATTAAATGCTGCGTTTTATTTTTACAGGACAAAAGTAAGTATTTTGAGATATATCTTTTAATGTGCTAAAATATATATTTTTAATAATAAGTGCTGGGGGCGTGGCTTGTGGGCGTGACTTGGCATGGTCAGATTTTCCTTCTTTTTTGTCTCTATAGCTGATCACATGCCTGTTTGAAGTTATACGCGGTCTGCGCTGCTTCAAATCGAATACACCTCATCTCATGAGCCGGTCCGTTTTGACGGCACACTTACGCTTACATCCGCATGTAAACTTGTCGTCGGCGTGAAAGTTCTTCATTCTTCATTGTGAGTGAGGCAGACACAAAGATCGCAATTTTTATAATACAATATAATACAATACTAGTATCGGAAATTCCACCGATACCACAAAAAATTCTGGCATCGGTATCGGCAAGTACTTGAACCCATGTACCGATCCAATACCATTTTCTTAAACAAGACCTATAGTTATGCGCGCTTGCTTTGCTTAACGCTGCAAATAGGAAATCAATTCTTCTTCGCTGCTCAGAATGCAAACACAGGAAGCTGTGCTGTGTTGCCACAAGCAACCACTATTTATAGCAGCGAGGAAGTACAAACAAGCTAGCACATTGCCAGTAAATCACTTGCATATGCGACTAAATCTTCACTCTGGGCGACTAAATGATGTCTAATATTAGCCACTGGCTGATAAATAATCAGATTTGACTCGCCAGTGTGTGAGTGGAAGGCTATGTATAAGTTTAGCACAGATATATTGTCACTCGCCGAACACTCTGACTGAGCGCTTCAGAGTTTCTCTCTCCGTCAAGCTATCTATTTTTCAGATCATCTGAATGAATGCGCAGCGCACCTGTATTTGACGTACCGTAAGCTCTAGTGTGAAGCGGACAACTCGCCGTTGCTTTGCTTTTTTTTCTCACATGCAGAGAGAGAGAGAGAGTCTTTTACATGTAGCGCGTCAATTCTGAATGGTATGTAAACGATATTCTTTGTTGTATTTTTCTGTCAAAATAATGGAGTTCCTTTGGAATTCTAACTGCCGGGTTCTCCAGTAGTAGGCGGAGCTAATGAGCAAACTACAATCTCATTGGCTGGCGCTCACCTATTATCGTCCCTGTTTTGATTTCAGCCAATCAGTTCGAGCCAATGCAGACAACGTGATTAATATTCATGAATCCAGCAGCTCATTAATCCTTAGTAATTATCTTATCAGTATTATTGATAGTTTTTCCCCCATTTTTACAGAAACACTGAATGATCAAAAAAGCACCACTACCCTTTTTCCCTAAGTTCAGTTAAAATGACTAATATGCATTCATACATGGTTACCAAGTTTTAATTCTAATTGCTAAAGTTCTATCATTAAATAATACTTGATTATCATAATATATTTATAATGCTTGACTGACTGATGTTAAGAGTGTACTTTTTTCCAAACATTATATATTATATTTTTTGTTTACTCGCCAGACTATCTATCTATGGTGAAGCGCACCGTAAAATAATTGTATGTATCAATTCATACAGGGCTAGTAAGTATAGCTGTATAACCAGATACACAGTATCGGATCATTACTCGGTATCGGCCGATACCCTGAGCCTAGGTATCGGAATTGGTATCGGGAAGGGAAAAAGGGTATCGGAACATCTCTAGTCTCCCAGCAACACACAGCGGTGTTTCGAATGAATCCATGTTTTTGAACGAATCAAGTGAGTCAATGATTCAGTAACCCTTTTATAAAGGCAGACGCCTCGATTCTGAATGAATCAGCCATTTGAATGAATGACTAATGACTCGCTCATTAAAACAGTCATTTTCCGTCATCTACTGGTGTTTTGGTCTCATATTTAAAAGTATTGCATTTTCCCCAACATTTTTAACTTGTATGTTCAAAAATATTTAAAACATTAATCTTATAAAATGATTTATGTATTTGACATTTTGTGGTGTAAATGCATTTATGGCAACTCCGATTCATCAAACTGTCTGTGTAAATACATGCACTGTAAAACCCAACAAGTTAGGGTAACTCAAACCATTTGAGTAAACCGATTGCCTTAAAAACCTGACAAGTTTGGTTAACTCAAACCGTTTGAGGCAACTGATTGCCTTAAAACATTTAAGTTTTTAAAACTAACAATTATGAGTGCTCTGAACTTATTTCAGTTGAGTTCACTAAAATAAGATATACATTGCAGTTAAGTAATTAAGTGATTAATTAAGTGCTGATTGAGCATTAGTGATGAACACCTGCTGTTAACAAACAGAATCACTGACAGAAAGAGAAGCACAAGAACAACAACTGACTTTAGACACATGCTTAGATGAAATCAACTGAAATAAAATACATTCAATCTCAAGATCTGATTGAACAACCCCACAAACAGCATCACCAGCTCCACTTATTAATAACCAGACTGACTATTTCTGTCAGACATCTACAGAAGATCTTATTGAGAATTAACTAAGGTTTAGATGTTGATTTATTATTTCAATTGAAGTAATCATATTAGAGATCAGTGTCTGCTTTAGTTGGGCTCTTGACCCTTGGCTTATGTGTTAGTTGTTGTTTTTTTCTCCTCCTGATTGTTGTAACCATGTGTTCCTTGAACATATTTGTTACAACTCAAAAAGCCCAGAGGAAATGATCAATAGTTGGTTGTTATATGTTTATAGTGACAGTCATCTAGTGAACTGATCTCATTGAGAATGAACATAGACTCATTGTGTGTCTGATCTCTGATTAAATGGATGTTGTATTGATTATAGTAAAAGTGATTCTAAGAGCCAGTGGTGCTGTGACAGTCAGTTAATAGAAAGGACTTTCTAAACAGTTTGTCCACAAAAAGTTTTAATCTATGAAAGCAATAAGACTCACACAGACATCAAGAATCAGCTTATGAACCTCAACAATGGTGACCATTTAAAAAAAAAAATTCCGCAATGCATTGGGTACTAGCATAGTACAAAACTCATCCATGGCTGCATGATTTTTTAACATTTATTTTTTAATGGTCACCATTGTTGAGGTTCACAAGCTGATGTCTGTGTGAGTCTTATTACTACCATAGAGGAAAACTTTTTGCAGACCAACTGTTTGGAAAGTCCTTTATATTAACTGACTGTCACAGAACCACTGGCTCGTAGAATCACTTTTACTATAATCAATACATTAATTTAACCAGAGATTAGACACACAATGAGTCTGTGTTCACTCTCAATGAGATCAGTTCACTAACAGATGATTGTCGTTATAAATATATAACAACCAACTACTGATCATTCTCTCTGGGCTTTTGAGTTGCAACAAATATGTTCAAAGAACGCATGGTTACAACAGCCAGAAAAAAAAAAAAAACTAACACAAAAATCAAGGGTCAAGAGCCTAACTAAAGCAGACGCTGATCTCTAACATGGTTACTTCAAATGAAACAATAAATCAACATCTAAACCTTAGTTAATTCTCAATAAGATCTTCTGTAGATGTCTGACAGAAATAAAGTCAGTCTGGTTATTAATAAGTGGAGCTGGTGATGCTGTTTGTGGGGTTGTTTAATCAGATTTTGAGAGATTTAATGTATTTTATTTCAGTTGATTTCATCTAAGGCTGTGGCTGAAGTCAGTAGTAGTTGTTCTTGTGTTTCTCTTTTCTTCAGTGATTCTGTTTGTTTACAGCAGGTGTTCATCACTAATGCTCAATCAGCACTTAATTAATCACTTAATTACTTAACTGCTAGTTTTAAAACTTACATGGTTTAAGCCAAGGGGAATTGGTTTACTCAAACGGTTTGAGTTACCCTAACTTGTTGGGTTTTACAGTGTGTAATGCCACTTCAGATGCAGCTTCTGTTTCCTCTGCAGTGAAAAGATAGTTTGTTGATAGTATGCGCACTCTTAATGTGAACATTAAAATTTGCAAAAAATAAATTACTCTACTGTTCACAATGAACACAGATGACAACAAAGTTGCACTGTCCAAAAAGTTTGTGTCCTTTTATTTTGTTGCCCCCAGACCCCCCTACAAGGTTTATATTCCGAACTATGTCAACTTTGTGACCTCTTGTGAGTTTGCAGATATGTCTCTATGATTGTTCAATTTTGCAATTAATCCGTGCCTGGTCTGTAAGGAGAACAGATCAACTGCCATCCTAGAATAAACTGATTTTGATTTTAAATCTTTGAGGTTTTGATTTTTGCATTGATAGTTTTGAGAATGATGTTATAGGTTTCAGGAAATGACTCTTAGCAAGTGTGAACAACTGTAAAATTCTGATGCTAGCAACACACCAATGTATCTGCCAGACCAATTAAACAGCAGAATGTTTTATTTTGAGACTATCTGCATTGATTGAAAACTGCTTGGTGGATTTACAGAAGCGGATGTTCCCTTTTTGTCTGTTCCAAAATCTGCCAACAGCTTTGTCAATGGATAATAAACATTTTCTGATCAAATGTTTGTAGTTAATGTTGAGCAAATATTGTGCAGCATTTTACATTTTAATTTGAGCATATCTCATTGCCATCATAAAAGTTTATTACATATAAACATTGATGTTATATCAGCCATCTGCCACCCTTCTGTCTAGATACTGGCATCAGCATCAGTTCAGTTGTGTTTGGCTTCCTAAACAACTCTTAACTAAATACATCAGGCTGCATGATGGTGAGAAATTATTACAGAATAAAGATAGTTTAGCATGCTGAAGCAAAGGATTTCTTGTTTCTACAGTAAGCAGTGTGCAATGAACTTACCAGGTTGGCACATTTGTATTGGGGCACGTTGTGGTGTCACTCGCTGTGTTAAATGAACTCAATAATATTTAACTTCTATATTCCACTTTCCTTGATATTTCATGTTTAATTTAGCCACATATTTTTGCAAAACCTTGTACTCAGTTGTTCGGACTTCAGATTATTTTATTACTGAGTGATGCTCATTTCAAATTTCCAAATATCGGTCCACTAATCAGCATGTTGTATCAGTGTACAGCTAATTGTTACACACAGAGGAGCTAATAAACTAGGAGGTTGTCAGAAACATGAGGTTGAAAGTGTGAGAAAGAGGGGTGTGAGAGCCAGAGGATGTCTGCGGGTTTAACTGAAGCGTGGATAATCATTTGTCATTATTGCAGTTAGTGTTGGAGGTTGCGTGTGTGTGTAGGTGGGAGTGACTCACCATTTGTGTGTGTGTGTGTGTGAGGTAATGTTAAAGTGCCGAGATGCAGTATTTTTAACTCCCACTCATGTTTCAGTGTTTTCATTTGCTTTTTGCATTAACATGAATTTCATGCATGTTTCATAACAACAATGTTGTTGTTGTTTTTTCTTCATTAATGTCATTTAAGTCATGTCATTTGAGTCTGTAACTCAAAATTATACATGGTCATAGTCTGACATAGATCATAAGTTAGATTTTTTTTTTTTTTGTTTGCTTTGTCATTTTGTCTTTTTTTTTTTGTAACCGGTTTTCCCAATGTAATGAGAAAATCTGCTTGTGAGTCAAACACATTCATGGAAAAAAAACAATCTGTATGCATCTGTTTGAATGACACAAAAAGTTTTTTTTCCCAGCATGTGTTCTGGGCAACTCTTGAATACTTTAATGGTGCTCAGACCCTCAGACACACTTAATATTATAAAACAAATATATTGTATAGGCATTTTAACCTTTTTTCTTTTATTTGGCCATGGTTGCATGCCCTCATTGACCTAATCAGAATCATTGAAGTCTTTAAAGAAATGGTATTCACAACCTACAGTGCATTTAATATGTTATTTTAAATATGTTATTCTAAATGTTTTTTTGTTTTTTTTGTCCTGGCCTGTAGAGGCTGAAGGTCAAGTCTAACCTTTTGCACATCAACAGAGGTTTGTTTAGCTCTGTAAGAACATTTAGTTAAAGGTTAAGTGTTAAAATACTTGTCTCAGGTTAATGAGCAAAATGGCACATATTTAGTGGTGCAAAAATGACACACTTTCCAGTTAAACTTTAAGCAAAGCTCAAGCAAAAGTTGATACTCTGCGTGTGTTGGGTTGAAAATGGAGCCGCAGTTTTAAGCTGAAGATCCAGTGTGGTTGTCCTTTGTGGGTGTTTGTACAGGTGGGTTACATGTGTGTTCATGGGTACTGTTGGCCCCTCATATTTTTGGGCTTTTCAGCACACCTCACACCATCCTCATGTTTTAAATGTTTACTTTGGTGTGTTTTGGTATGCTCTGTTTCATGTCTCTGATGGCTGTATAGGAGAGGGGGCCACAGGAAGAAATGATGTCATCTCTAAACTGCACTATGACACTACAGCAGTTTCACTGGAGCCTCTGGTGGCAGGTGTCATTTCCTGCCTGTGTGTGCTTTGAGATAGACGGTGTGTTTTTCCTTAAATAGAAGTTTTATATTTGAAGTGCTCTGTACTGGGAAATGTGCTGTTGATATGATGAAATGTAATGGGCTTTTGGACTGATTCATTTAAAGAACTGACTCTTAAATTGATTTTGTTTTCAATGGCAAACAGTAAGCTTTTTTTTTTTTTTTTTTACATACAATATTGGTCCCACTTTATATTAGACGATTTGAACTACTGGATTTGCATTAAAAAAATTGTTGGGTTAAAAAAAATACTTGGGTTCATGTTCAATTGCTTTTGATGCTAGTGAGGTGGGGTACGGTGAAGTTTAGGAACAGGTCTTGTGTTTTGGTTAAGGGGTAGGGGTAGGGTCAACAGTGTAGTGTTAGATGTAATTGCAGAAATTATAGATGTAATTACATGCAGGTGTTTGTATGTAATAAGTACAATGTAAAACCCAGTTTGTGAACAGTAAGTGCAATGATTTAAATTGTTTAAATGTTAGTACACAGTAGTAGTGATCGATTTTTCAAATATCGGCATCGGCCGATAAGTTTTCCTGTTTGGCCGATGTGTTTGAGGCGGGAATTTTACGCAGTGCTCGCATTCTCCCTCGTTCGCTGTTGTCATTAATAGTTCTGTCTACAGAAAGAAGTCTGTTTAACCGTTCTATCTGATTATTAAACAAAGGAATTCAAATGTACACAAAGTATTATAATGATTGTTTTTATATTATTAGTAATAGAAAGGCAAACATTATAATACTTTCTTGTTTGCCGTCAGCATTCAGCAAATACGTATTTATATCATTTAAACAAATCTTTGAATGACTAATGAACATTTAATTTCACAAATCTTGCAAACTTCCAGTTGATCCAGTTGTGAGATCTTGTGAAGTGTGCATTTGTATCCTGCATGATCATGTGTTTTCTGCATGACGGTCGGTCCATGTGAATTGAATGCGGACAGGAGGAGCGTTCAGCTTCACTGGAGATGCACGATCGACAAACTTTAAACTTGTAATTTTAAATTATACTGTGCTTTATGTATTTGCACACTGCCATATTCATGCCATTTCCACTGTGTGCTGTATGTAAAATGAGTGTTACCTTGGCTTTATTTGAAAAAATATGATTCCCAATGCACACAAACCTCCCAGAATACTGAGTACCCTGTTGGTTACAGTGTTTACTTCCTTTTTAATTATATTTTTATTAAATATTTATTTATTTATTTATTTGTGAAAAATACTAAAGTATAAGTATGTTTATTTAACATTTATTTTTTAATCCATTTTGAAATGATTTCAAATTTCTTAAATAATCAATTAAAATAAATAAAATTATATCGGCCATCGGCCACCCTGCTTTCCAAGATATCGGCATCGGCATCAACTGTCAAAAAACCAATATCGGTCCACCACTACATAGTAGTTAAAAACACTTAATATAAATTGGGTTTAAGTTATTTATTTAATAAGCTTGTGTGTGTGTGTGTGTGTGTGTGTGTCTCTCTCTCTCTCTCTCTCTCTCTATATATATAATTTATTTTTTTATTATTATTATTAACTTGCATTATGTAGAATCCAGTTTTAATTCACTAAAAACTTTTTTTGTTCCCCCAAAAAAAGAAGCATCATCACGACGTAAAAGAACCATCATCATTAGATGCTTTTAAAATATGAAATAGTCATATGCCATTAAAATGTCTTGTACTGGTACTTAGTCATGTCATGGAGCAAATCTGGCCTACTGGTGCAGTCTAATGGCCAAATAAAAAGTGCATTAAAATCATCACTATGTTAACAATGGTGGTTCTATCTGATATATATCACCCTGCCCTGCTACAGAGTAAAATGAGACAGAACATGCATTTATGAAGAAAGAGAGTGAAGATTTGTGTCCATAAAGATTTCACATTGTGCAGTAAAGGTTGGAGAACTTTTGGAAGTTGAAGGCAGGGCAGTGGAGAGAGTGAAAAAGGGAGAGGTGTGGCTGCTGGACATTCCGAATGCTTTTCCGGTAAGGGTTTCCAGCGAGACCATGCCTGGTATGTCGGTCACAACAGACCTGGTCTTGCTTCAAAGCACTTTACAAGCGTAGCAGTGCCGTAACCGCCAGCCATCACCTCAGTCTGCATGTGCAGGAACAAATCCATGGGCCTGGTGGCCTCAATGTCTGCTTAATTGTTTTAAATGCATTTCCGTTCATTATACGCTGCATTCCCTCAGGGCAGAACATCAACTAGATGCCCAAAAAAGGTGGTGTGCTCTGGGTAACAAAGGCTGTAATAAAAAAATGATGAATGACTTGTCAGATCAGGTTTCATCGAGAGAAGTGGATGTTCTTTTATTATCTACTGACTGTAAAGCCTTGCTGACTTATCAATCTTAATTTCTTCAGGCTGGAAGTTCTGCCTAGCCATTAAACTTCCTGTCCTTGAAATATGCCTGTAGCTCATTCCACTCAGGGTTTAAGTAAAAGAGATATCGCGTAACATTTGTTTTTTTCCCAGACAAATAAACATTTCCGAAACAGTAACCAGATGGGATTAGTTTTCTAAATTGTTAAATTGCTTAGCTACAATTATTTACCTAAAATGCTTCTCATTTTATGTTCTAGTTCTGATTCTTTGACGTTTTTCTGTTGTGTGGAGTGGTTGTGACAAAAGTTTATATGCATGTATCCAGAACACATGTGATTTTATATTATTAAAACACTGTTTAGAATTAAGGAAAGATCTGAATTAAGATTGTACTTCTTCTACACAGGCCTTTCATAGCAGTTTATGTGATCGGACCTTCGTTAATTTTTACATCGTATAATATGATGCCATCAGCACTTTTGCCAGAAAATTGGTTTAAAGTTTAAATCTATAATGAAGGTGCATAGGGTGGTAAACAGGTTTTGACAAAGGTTGACATAAATGAGAAGTATTGTAAAAATTTATGGAATTAGAAATGACAAAAAAAAAAACAGTAGATAATTTGCTTCACAAATTTCACAAGAAAAACACAGACATGTTCGCTTTGAATAAATGCTATTTGCAAGGAGACCGTTATTTTAATGCATTACTCAAAGTGTTTGTCTTTCTGTTTCAGGATTCCATGAATGCCATGGTTTTAGATTTGGACTTTCCGGCCTTGCGTAAAAATAAGAACATCGAGACCTTCTTGAACAGATGTGAGTATCTGCTTTTAAGCGGTCATGTTTTTCTCTGATTGTTTTGTGTTATTCTGTGGGTAAAGGAAATACTTAATGGTGGCATCAAGTTTTACAATGAGGCTGCTTCCTGCTACAACATCAACAGCATTTATTTGAGTTGAATTGTTTTGAGTGGCTCTTCCTAATTTGGGCCCCTCACTTTACAACACTGAAGCTCATCACATAAATAATAAACTGTCAACACAGACTGTGAAAACTGCATTTTTGTGTTTGGTATGAAGAAATGGCTTGGAGTTGATGTCATGGAGGATTTTAATGCACTTCCTGTGCAGTTCATTGCAGGACACTTGTGGTTTTCATGTCTAGGTCTCACACATTTAGCATTTTGAGTGTACAATTCTAGATGTGCAAATTCTCATAAGCTAGTTTTGGCTTGGTTAATATTAGAGACTGTATGGGAATACCAGGTGCTGTAATATTAGCTCTGTGATGGACTGGTCATCCAGTCTTCCTGCCTATGGCCCAGTACCTTAGGATAGGCTTCAGCATCACCATGCCAGACTGTTGGGCAAGCAGTTTGGAGAATGGTTGGATGGATGCTGACATATAATATATTTTTCAACACAGTTCATCTAATATGACATTTGTTCCCAATAATTTAGTATTATTGGGAATTTGTTTAAATTCAGTAGCCAGTACCATCACTGTGTGAACGGATCTGTGTCTGTGTTCTATTCATGCACTATTAAACTTTTGACTAATTATCACATTCTGTCCCGATTTTGTTCCTGATTCTGCCTGTTGTCATGGAGACCAGTAGGGCTGTATGGACATTATAATGTTTGGTTTGGAAGAGAGAGTGTGACTCAACAGTCCTCTCATCCAGACTGTGTGAACTCTCTGCACTGGCCTTTGATAATTGTCATTCCTGATGTTGATTTCACACTAAACATGCTCAATGTTTTGATGAATAACTACTGAACTTTACAGTATATACTGAAGATTTGTTGAGGGTGGGGTGGGGTGGGGTGGCATTTGTGAGAAAAATGACAGTGGATCTATGAATCTTTTTTGCAAGCCAATTATAATTCATATGCATGTATAAAATACTTCTGAGATCTGTGTGTGTATAGATATAGCCATTTGTCATTTTTCCTCACAAAAAAACTAGAATGATAACATTTAATAACAAATTATATTTATGCAAAAAATTACTCAAAAATATTTAAAAACACTTCAGTTAATTGGCCAATAGAACTTAGTCAGGTTAGACGTCGTATTGAATTTAATGCAAATGAAAATGAGGCAGTGAGGGATAGATTTAATGTCTTTACAATGGCTTGCACTGTATAAAGGTCCTAAATCATGCAGTTTTCCCAGCTCACAACTTTCAAAATGAAGTCTGTTTTATGGAGTCTGAAATCTAAAAAGTTTTTCAGAAAGACGTTTCGTCAACAGTACAATCCGTTGAATGCATGTACTTCCATTCCTCACAGCCTCTTTTTCATTCCTGTCAAAAATTAAATATGGCACTATCCTGATTAAGGGGTATTGTGGATAAATACTGGCCAATTAATAACTTTTATATTATTATTATTATTATTATTATTAATTGTCATGTAAATTTTATATCAGACCTGACAGGTCACCGGAAAACTAAATCTGGCTGTTCATGACATGACCAAGGAAATGTGATTTTGATGTGTTGTGTGTACAGATGAGAAGGTTATGGGCCAAATAAGGGAGCTCCAGATGAAGCCAGATGATTTTGACCGAGTGAAGGTGATCGGTAGAGGAGCATTCGGAGAAGTCCAGCTGGTAAGGAACCACTGTGTTTTTGAAAGAATTTCAAGACGCATTTAAACGTATAGCCTATGTGTTGACTGCTAAGAAACCTTACAAATCTTTCCCACCGTTTCTTTCTTTTGTGTCTGATGTTATAATCCTGTAGCTACACTGTAAAAAAAATATCCATAAAATTTACGGTAAAAAATCAGCAGCTGTGGTTGCTGGAATTCTACAGTAAAAAATACGGTAACGTTATTTTAGGATTTACGGGTTTAACTTAAATTTACAGTTAAATACCGTAATTTCATTAACTGATACAATGTTAATATACCAACCTATTGAAGTACTGAAATCTGATTTGTACCTTTTGAAATACACTGATAACCACCAAATGCAGGTGGTGATGAGAAAGTCACATGATGAACCAAAGCCCATCATAAGCAGCTTTTAAATAATAACATGTATAGAAGATGCACAGTGTTAACCATTTAACAGGTTTTTACTGTAGCATTTTCACAGTTCTTTACCGTTAAAATCACGGTCATTTTTTACAGTGTAGTTAATTATTAAATTTAGTGCAAAGGCAATTTATTTGCACACACAAGTCGCACATACACTGCTAAATCAATCTGTGGCGTCAATATGTTTGTCTGTATGGATGGGTTAAGTGTGTGCACATTCATCCAAATGCTGCAAGCAGTTCCGTGTGGTTCCTGTCGATTGGGACCTCAAGTAATTGTGTATTTGCATGTCAGATATAAAAAAGAAAGAGCATGTGTAGTTTTGTATTGTGTCGTCACTCTGGGTGTGTGTTTGTGATAGTCAGGGGAGAGATGCAGTGGGATAGGTCTGGACAAGCCTGCAGACACAAACAACATGATTACCCAGTATTCTCTTCTGTCAGTTGTCTGATGGGGGCTGTGTGGGTGCATCATGCCTAAAGCACAACAACAGAGGGTGCTTTAAAATGTGGCTTGTCTCTGTTGAAGGCAAAACAGCCTCTCACAGAATATTTATTAGTTTTATTTTTAAATCGTTTTGGGAGTGAGGCACAAGGCCTGTTAGAAATTAAATAATGTAGTTTGTTAGTAATGCATTAGTGAATGTCTCACTAGTATTCTTACAGAAGGTATGTGATGTAGTTTGCTATGATCTGGTTGTGTGTTTGTAGGTTAGGCATAAGGCCTCTCAGAAGGTGTATGCAATGAAGGTGCTCAGCAAGTTTGAAATGATCAAACGTTCAGATTCTGCCTTCTTTTGGGAAGAACGTGACATCATGGCGTTTGCTGACAGCCCATGGGTCGTGCAGGTAAGATGCACTGACATCTTTTTTTGAAGCCAAAAACTTGTCCTTTCACGTGTGCAACAATGTTTTTCACACACAAATACTCGGTTTGTTTCTCTATGAATATAAGGAATAGGCCGTTTCCAAGCGTTATCACGCATATCACATGACTATCCAATATGAACATTATCATTCAAAAGTTTGAGAACAGTAAGATTTTTTGTAAAGAAATTAATACTTTAATTCGGCAAGGACACCTTAAATTGATCAAAAGAATCATTATTACAAAGAATTTAAATATATCATAGCATATTAGAATGATTTCTAAAGGATTGTGTGACACTGAAGACCTGCTGAACATTCTTCTTTGCCATCACAGGAATAAATTACATTTTAAATAATATTAAAGTAGAAAACAATTGTGTTAAAGTGTAATTAATTATATTTCATAGGTTTGCTGTTTTTACTGTAATTACTGTATCACATAAAACTATCCTTTGTAAGAAGAAGAGGCTTCTTTCAGAAACAAAACAAATACAACCCCAAATGAGTGTATGTTTTTACTGATTCCTATTATGATTATTACAATCATATTTCTTAAAATCAAATGGGACACTTTTAATTTGTCAACAAAAAAGTATTATTTATGAGTCGGTGCTCCAGTTAAAATGCTAAAAGTTAAATTATGTGTTATGTTAACTGGACCATAAATATATCAGGGCAACTCTAGTTTGAGCACAACGCAATCACAAAAATAAATGAATAATAATAATTCTCTTTCTCTTTTCTCATTTCTTTCTCGTCTGTCCCTCAGCTGTGCTGTGCGTTCCAGGATGACCGTTCTCTCTACATGGTAATGGAATATATGCCAGGAGGAGATCTTGTCAATCTCACCAGTACATACGACGTTCCAGAGAAGTGGGCGAAGTTTTACACTGCTGAGGTTGTGTTGGCTCTAGACGCCATTCACTCCATGGGCTTTATTCACCGAGACGTCAAACCAGACAACATGCTGCTGGACCGCTACGGACACCTCAAACTTGCCGACTTTGGGACATGCATGAAAATGGACGGGGTAAGAGGATAACCAGTTATTGCAATGCAAAATTTCAGTAGTTCACAGACTCTCATCAAAGCCCCAGGTTCGCTCTGGTCAGCTTTTGACCGGGTGCTTTCACCCTGAGTGCAGGGATTTTTAGGTCACTCTTGGATGTAATTGCGTGACGAATACCTTGAAAACATGCCAGGTCTTGTCCAAACTCAAAGGAGCAAAGAAAAACTCAACCTTCCTCTCATTCCTTTATGTCTGAGTGAGGAAGACCTCAGTTGGGTTCAGAGGTCTTAGGGTCATACTGAGGCTAAGAAGTTGTTGTATTTTACAAATGCTCAGTTTATGTTGATTTAAAGACTAAATGTAGCCAGCCAAACCCTCTCCCATCTTTTGTAGTTTTATAGCACAAATAGCTCAGTTGTGTTTGATGCACTGACGATTACATTGTTATCCTGTCCTGTACATTTTCTGCTTTATCTCTATCATATGTGGTAATTATAGAGCAATAGCTGTAAAATATTGGATATATGGGTCTGGGATACTTAAATGTTTATGAGCTTGGTGGAGTCATGAAAAAAGATCCAAGCAATAAAATCACTGAATGTGAACACCAATCTTAAATTTAAAACAGCAAATATATCAGTATATTTCTAGTTATTCAGCAACAGTCATCTCTGAGGTTGTAGGTATCTGATAGCTACTGTGTCTGCAGGGGCACTGAAATCAAGACTAGATAGGCCTAGAATAGAAGGTTATGAAATGCATCAAATGCTTTGTAACAGATACTAATATATGAAATTCAATACAGGGACGTGTTTTGTTTGCCCCATATTTTACATATCTGGGGCATTTTTGTCAGTTTTATTGCCAGTTATTTCCCCCAAGTCCTGGTTAAATTCTGACCCTGCTGTTTAGTGCCACATTCCAGCCACAAAAACTAGGCTGGACATACTGCTTAGTGGTATTATAGTGCCATCTAGAGTAGAGAAACAGAACTACACACTAAGAAAAATGTTTGAATTAGTGCCAGTACACATCAGTTTTAATGTAATGTGATATTACTTTTTGTGAATTGTATATATTGCTATGTAGAGTCTCTAGACCTAGATCGACAAAGATCCTATTGGTTGACTTATTGATTGATGGTTGATGATAGACGGGGATGGTTCATTGTGACACTGCGGTCGGAACCCCTGATTACATCTCGCCGGAGGTTCTCAAGTCTCAGGGAGGGGACGGATACTACGGACGCGAGTGTGACTGGTGGTCAGTGGGAGTATTTATCTACGAGATGCTGGTTGGTGAGTCAGGAACGCGAATGTGTGCATTTGCCTAAATTGTGCATCCATGGTATTGATTTATTAAATGAGGTAAATGTTTGTGGGTGCAGGTGATACACCGTTTTATGCCGATTCTCTGGTGGGGACCTACAGTAAGATTATGGACCATAAGAACTCTCTTAACTTTCCTGATGACGTTGAGATCTCTCAAGAAGCCAAAAACATCATTTGTGCCTTTCTAACAGACAGGTGAGCTTTTACATGCACGGATCAATGTACATGTATTTCTACACTGATGGTCAACTTCCAGGGTTCATGCCTGTTTGACAAAATGTTTTTGTGGATGTTTGCATTGGTAGGGAGGTTCGCCTGGGTCGAAATGGCGTAGAAGAAATTAAAAGACATCCTTTCTTTAAAAACGACCAGTGGACCTTCAGCACCATTAGAGAGAGTGAGTAAATGTCCATCATACTTGCATATGTTTTACAGTGCGTTTTAAAGTAATAAAAATGTTTATGGAATTTGTCATATCACTGAAAAAAAATTAATAAAGTGAGTATATGTATTTCTCAAACACCTTCTTGTCTTCATGGAACATTGCCCTTGTGGAAAAAGAGTGCACAAGTGAACAAATCTAAAAAAAAACCCTCTTCTTGCAGGTAATATAATATTAATGAAATAAATGTCATTAAATACATTTCTTAGCTTTTTTTTTTTTTTTTTTTTTAAGAATTGCACTTTGTAAAATTAGAAGTTCTACTTTAAAGTTCTACTTTTTTAAACCTTTTTAATAATTTTTTGCACATCATTTTAACATACTGAAGCACATGTTAATATAGTTAATATATTTTAAATGTACCAAATTGCAGTTTTATTACAACATTTAATGTAAAACAAGTGTTTTAAACAGTGTTTAAATAAAACAAGTTTCAATGAAAGCAGTACACTTAAACCATTTTTCAAAGACGATAGAAATATTTATTACATATTAAAGTGGGTCAGAAGAGCTGAAGTTCAGCTGATTGCATTTAGTTTCAACTAACATGCAGTTAAGTGTCCAAAAACATTACATTTAGTTAGTTTGGATGTTGTGCAAAAGTATAACACTGTATTTGTTTATTTATTTTTAATTTTGTACTTTTTCACAAGAGTATTGATGTCATTCTTTGAATAGGAAGTGTTCTTTCAAAAGATCCCTCTTTAGAAACTATGAAATATTGCAGAAAATATTTTTAGTATTAGTATTTAGTATTAATATTAGTGCACGCCTGAAGTATTTATGTGCCGTTAAAACAAACCTATTTAAACTCAAATAAATAAATAAACAAAATGAAAAAGTCCTAAAACTATAATAACTGTGCTCAATACACATTCGTATTCCAGTGTTACCCAACTAAAGACAAACCAATATTATTATTATTATTATTATTATTATTATTATTATCATCTCTACTATCAGTGTTGTTTACATCAGCTGTTATAAACACACAGTGACCCTTTTTTGTCCATTCTCTCTCCAGCTGCAGCACCTGTGGTTCCAGAGCTGAGCAGTGACATAGACACCAGTAATTTCGATGAGATAGAGGAAGATAAAGGAGAAGTGGAGACCTTTCCCACAACCAAAGCCTTCGTTGGCAATCAGCTGCCGTTTGTGGGGTTCACCTACTTTAAAGAAGACCAGTAAGAACGTTTTTTTTTTTTTTTTTTTTTTTCTTTCACTTTTGTACAATAAACTATTTCTTGGTACAGTGTTGGATCTCTACTTCTTGTCCTGATGCAAAACCAGTTGATAACTAATGTCACAGATTACCTGTTTTTGTGTAGGTTGTTGAAAGCTGTTAACAGTTCAGCAATGAAAAAAGATCACTCAGCATCCAAGACAGAGGTACGACACAGATACACTCCCACCTTCGTCAGCTTATACATTTAATTTAACTGCATTATGCTCTGTAGAGACTGGATTTACATCATATAGTAGTCCCTGGTGGTTAGAGACTTAATACGAGACTTGGACTTAAACTGATTAGTGCTTCTTGCAGCATTGGTTGTAACACACTTTTTTTTTTTCTTTCTTTCTATTTTTATTTCCCACAGGACAATTTAGCAGTAAGTATTCACTTTCTCTCTGCTTAATATATAGATCTTGTTAGGTAACTTATAAAGTTAAGAGATTATTCCATATTAAATTGTTCGATTTTCCACTCAGCTCCAGAAGAAACTTCACTCTCTAGAAGAGCAGCTCAACATTGAAATGCAGGCCAAAGATGAGCTGGAGCAAAAATACAGAAGCAACTTTAGCCGCCTGGAGAAGATCACCAAAGAGCTTGATGAAGAAGTGAGAGGGTGTTTCATCTCTGAGATCTCAGCAATTTGTGTGTAGGAATATACAGTAATCTTACCACATGTGCTTATAGATAAATAGCAGAAAAGGGTTGGAGACGACTCTGAGACAGTTGGAGAGAGAGAAAGCTCTCCTACAGCACAAGAGCGTAGAGAGTCACCGCAGGGCAGAGAGTGAAGCTGACCGCAAACGCTGCCTGGAGAATGAAGTGAACAGTCTGAGGGATCAGCTGGATGAAATGAAGAAGAAAAACCAGAACTCGCACATCTCCAATGAGAAGAACATTCACCTGCAGAAACAGGTTTGTGGGTTAGAGAGAAAAAACAATTGGGGGTCAGTATGTTTTTTTGTTTGTTTTTTTTTTTTAAAGAAATTAATGCTTTTTTTTTGACCAACTGTTCACATAGAATCCTGATAAAAATGCATAACTTCTGAGTGATCATGTGACACTGAAGACTGGAATAACGGAAGCTGAAATTTTTGCTTTGCCATTACAGGACTAATTTATTTTTTAAAATACAGAAGACAGTTATTAAAATAGTAAAGAAATAATTTTTCACTATTACTGTTTTTACTGTATTTTTGATCAAATAAATGTACCCTGGGTGAGCAAAAGAGATTTCCGCCCCCAAATGGTTAAACTGTAATTAATATAATGTATAATAAATAAGTGCATTATAAATATATACATATTTATTTAACATTTGTATTTTTATGGTTTGGAAATTAAACCTTTATGTGAATATTTTATACTTGTGACATTTTGTTGCATAGTCTTAAGTCAGATTAATACAGAGTCTGTTAAAAGCATCATTCAGGTACTTAAAAGTAGAGTTCCCAGAATTTCAGTCTTCCTGGAGCAACACGAGGCTATTTGTTTTTCTCATGTGTGATCAAGTAACAGAGTGATCCTAGAAACATAGCGTCATGTCCCCATTATAAACTCTCTCTCTCTGGCAGCTGGATGAGGCAAATGCGTTACTGCGGGCGGAATCCGATGCTGCTACACGGCTGCGTAAAACTCAGACAGACAGCTCAAAACAGCTGCAGCAGCTGGAGGCTCACGTGAGAGAACTGCAGGATAAATACTGCATGCTAGAGAACAGCAAACTCACGCTAGAGAGGGAGAACATCAGCCTGCAGGCCGCGCTGGACACAGAAAAACGAGAGCAAACCCAGGGCTCCGAGACTATCTCTGATCTACAGGGTGAGTGCATATCCTCTGCTTTGAATGTGTGTGTTTATTTCACACTCAACCATATTCATCCACATTCCACCTCTTGTCCACAGCACGTATCTCTGGTTTGGAGGAGGAAGTGAAACAGGTGAGACAGGCACTATCTAAAGCAGAGACGGAAAAGAGGCAACTTCAGGAGAAGCTTACAGACCTGGAAAAGGTAAACAAATCATTCTCATTTCCTCCTTCCTCGTTGAGACAGTTGTGTCATCGTTATAGGCTACGGTCGTGGATTCAGACATCATTATTGCCTTCCTCGCACAGTGTTGGTCATTCCCAGCATTCCCTGCTGAAATAATGTTGTAAACAAATGGCTATTAGAAAGCTACAGACTTGATTTACTGGGGTTTACTCACTGTTAATTGCATTTTATGTTCAACCGCTCTTCTAATGTCCCTCCCCCTCGGTTCATGCACCCAATAGGAGAAGAGCAATAACCAGATTGACATGACCTATAAGCTGAAGATGTTGCAGCAGGGTTTGGAGCAGGAGGAGGCGGCACACAAGGCCACAAAAGCTCGACTTGCCGACAAGAGCAAAATCAGCGAGTCCATCGAAGGAGCCAAATCTGAGGCTGTAAAGGGTATGAGAGTTTAAAGAGATTAACATTTTTTAAAATTTATATTTCCATATTTCTTATCAAAACAGGAAGCTTGACAGGAAAGTTAAATGTGGAATGGATAATACAGTGTTTCAGATTTAGACTTGGTGGTTTAGTCAAGAGCTACATTGAATGAGATTTGATTGAAGAATTTTTGGTTTTCTAAAACATTTTAACAAATTTTATGGCTGGTTAACATGTCTGTCTGTGTGTGTGTTCACCTAGAGCTGGAACAGAAGCTGCAGGAGGAGCGTTCCTCTAAACTGCGTGTGGAGAACAGGGTGTTAGAACTGGAGAAGAAGAACTCCATGCTTGACTGCGACTATAAACAGTCACTGCAGAAACTAGAGGAACTGCGACGACACAAGGAGAGACTCACAGAAGAGGTGCGTGTGGAGGATATAAATGTATTTTTGCAACAACTGCAGATGGCCAGTAAATTTAGAAAATGAAACTATTTTGCATTTATTTATTTATTTACACTACTGTTAAAAAATCAGTTGGGGTCAGTGTGTTTTTTTTATTTTATTTTTTATACTTTTATACTGCAGGGCCAGGGATGCATTAACATGATTAAAAGTGATAGAGAAGATATTTATGGTGATGCAAAACATTTCTGTTTCAAATAAATGCTGTTTTTTTAAAAACGTTGTATCAATCAAAGAATCCTGAAGAAAGCATCATGGTTTCCACTAAAAGGTGTTTTCAATAGAAATAGAAAACATTTACATTAAATTGTAATAATATTTCACAATTGTATTATTTTACAGTAGTTTTAGTCAAATTTATGTAGCCTCGGTGAGACTTTCAAAACCATTAAAAACCTTACTGATCCCAAACTTTAAAATAGTAGTGTATCTATTTATTTTTAACTATTATTAAATATACATGTTCCTTTGTATTATAATGGAAAGTCGTTTTTACTTGTGTATTTTTGACATGCAGAGCAGGTCATTTCACTTGAAGCATTGTTTATCATATAAAACAAAAACTCGCCTTTTCCATCACAATAAAAGTTTTTGCAAAAAAGTTACAGACTCTCCTGCTTTTTCTCTCTCTCTAGGTGAAGAATCTGAGTCTGAAGATCGAGCAAGAGATTCAGAAACGCACTTTGACTCAGAATGACCTGAAGGTTCAGAACCAGCAGCTTAGCACCCTGCGAACATCAGAGAAACAGCTTAAACAGGAGATAAACCACCTGTTGGAAATCAAACGTAGCCTGGAAAAACAAAATATGGAACTGCGCAAGTATGCAACGCATGCATATGAACTCATTGAATATTCATTACCTTACATAAAACTTGGGAACGTCTTCTGTTTTTGCAAAAACATTGAAATTATTCATATACTAGATCATTTTCTGTGAATGTGACCTTAGGGAGCGTCAGGATTCTGATGGACAGATGAAGGAACTGCAGGATCAGTTGGAGGCAGAGCAGTATTTCTCTGTAAGAAGTCTAAACTCTCTTTCCCTCCAGAAACAAACTGAACACTCAAAGATCTAACATAACTTTGTGTGTGTGTGTGTGTGCGTGTAGACGCTGTATAAGACACAGGTGCGAGAGCTGAAGGAAGAGTGTGAGGAGAAAAATAAACTCTATAAAGACATGCAACAGAATCTACAGGAGTTTCAGGAGGAAAGGTGAGATATATATTCAATAAGCAGGAAAAAGCCATAGCCTACTAAGCCTAGTGTGCAAAATGTGTTCATTTTTCATTATTAAAATGAAAATATTTATATATTTATTTATATTATTATTTGGGGGAGTCAAAATACCAGCATTTTTTAATCACATTGCAAATTGAAAGTATGTATTGTGTATATGTTGGTTTAAAATCAGTATACCTTTTTCTCAGGGATTCTCTTGCGGCCCAGTTGGAGATCACACTAACGAAAGCTGACTCAGAGCAGCTGGCGCGCTCCATTGCAGAGGAACAGTATTCCGACCTGGAGAAGGAGAAGATCATGAAGGAGCTGGAGATCAAAGAGATGATGGCCAGACACAGACAGGAGCTTGCTGAAAAAGACACCACCATCACCTCAGTGAGTTACACCACACTTCAGCGATTAGCTGCTGTTACAGAAATCACATTTAGATTTGCAGCAGTCTTGAGGACATTGGATGGTGTTGGGTTTAATTGTCCCATCCTTCCACAGTTAGAGGAAGCTAATCGCACATTGACGAATGATGTGGCAAACCTGGCCAATGAGAAGGAAGAACTCAACAACAAGCTAAAGGAAACACAGGACTGTAAGTTACCCAGATCTTACACTAATAGTGGCTAAATACGTCGACCCTTATGTCCTTTCTATTCTACATAATTTGATCATTTTAAAATAAAAATATTTTCAAAAAATGTAGGTTTACAGCTGATTAACAGGTTTCACAGGGGCTGAATTTGGCTTTTTGTGTCTCTGTGATGACTGAGAGAATTTTTAATTTTCAGACCTGCAGAATCTCAAGAATGAAGAGCAGTCCATCACTCAAGTGAAACTTGCCCTTGAGAAACAGCTTCAGTCAGAGAGAACTCTCAAAACACAGGTACACCATAATGTTGTCCTTGTAGCAAATGTAAAATGAATTGAACTTGTTGATTTTTATTTATTGCCTCAGTTACTATTTTTACTTAATTTTATTGGCTTTGTACTCTAGGCAGTGAACAAGCTGGCAGAGATCATGAACAGAAAGGAGGTCAGAGGTGGTGGAAGTCGCCGTGGAAATGATACAGACGTGAGGAGGAAGGAGAAAGAAAACAGGAAGTTGCAGCTGGAGCTGCGTTCCGAGAAGGAGAAGCTCAACAGCACTATCATCAAATACCAGAGAGAAATCAATGACATGCAAGCGGTATGACTGCTAATAAGTCTGAAGAATGCTACACTGCTTGACATATAGCCAGGATACTTGTTTCTTACTCCTTGATTATTTCCTGCAGCAACTGGCAGACGAGTCTCAGGTGCGTATCGAGCTGCAGATGGCTCTGGACAGTAAAGACAGTGATATTGAGCAGCTGCGTGGCTTGTTGAACTCTCTTAACGTCCAGTCGCTTGACTCTGCCAGTATGAGCAGCGGCCCAGACATGGACACTGACGAGTCACTACCAGGTACTGTGAAGTCCTTTTCCAAACTTCTTTTCATTCTGTTTTCCTTTTTCATAACTTTTCCTTTTAAATCGCTTTCCTTGTGTTTTCTTCACATCGTTCCATGTCACCCTCGTTTCTTTCTGCATAGTTTTGGTCTGGTTCTCAGTTCAGCTTTTGATCTTTCACCCTTCACCTCACTGCAGAGCCTGACCCTACAGGTGATCTGCATGGCGTTCAGTGCATGACCTTTTGACCTCTTGCGAAAACTTGCGTGGACCTTATGCTTTCCCTTGACAGACTTTTCTCTGATGTAGTTTTATAAAACTGCTCTGTTTTATTATACATGTCTTTCTCTGTGTGTTGTACAGAGACGAGACTGGAGGGTTGGCTGTCTTTACCAGTGAGGAACAACACCAAACGCTTCGGGTGGGAAAGGAAGGTATGTTTTAGACAGTAGACAGTATTGCATTTTTAAAACAAGCCGTTAGCTAAGGATGCTGTGACGCTATGCTGTTAAAAAAGTTCAATAGTATTAACATCAATGTGACATTAAAATGGACCAGTCAATTAAGTAATCAGTGCCTCATTTAAATCTTTTAAAAAAAGATTAAAGGTCAGTAAGAAAATAAAGAACAAAAAAAAAAGCAAGTTACAACAAAATGAACATTTAATAATAGTAGAACAAATATACAAATGAAGTAAGCGTGACTTAGTGTAACTTGTTGCTAATATCTTCATTGTGTAATCACTTAATTTAGATCGATTTTGAATTAATTTATGGCATCATATATGATATGACATCATGATGGATGTGCATGGGAATGCAAATTAGTGATTAATTAAGCTAAATTAATGTGTCCAATTTTGTTATCTTGAACCAAAACTATTAAAAATCATTTTTGGTAATTTAAATAAAGCTGAAATAAAATAAAATATTAATATTCAATGAAATTAGAAATGTTGCCTTGGCAAGTAACTGAAATAGAATGTCAATTGAAGTATTAAAATTACTGAAACAAAAACTGAAGTAAAAATAAATTAAACAAAATGACTACAACTTAAACTATAATTAAGATGAAACCTAAAAAGAAAATATTTCAAAATATTAAAAATAATAAAATATATCAATAAATCTAAAATGACAATCTTGTTATAGGGAGTGAATAAACTACTTAACCATTTTATAAACCTGTTCTATTTGAATTGTTGACTCCATGTTGTCTGCAACCACGTGACAAATACTCATTACCAGGACTAAACCTCAACCTCAAGAGCTAAAGCACTGGTGCTAGACACTGATACCGTTGCATCAGAAATCCCATCCAACCCTGTCATGCAGGATTCAGTGAGTCTTTTGTTTCTTTTCTCTCCTCTAGTATGTTGTGGTGAGCAGCAAGAAGATTCTCTTCTACAACAGCGAGCAGGACAAAGAGCATTCCAATCCTTACATGGTGTTGGACATAGAGTGAGTCCTTTTACTCTTTAAATCCACTTGTTATACAAATTCATTTTGTCCCAGTGTAAAAAAGATCATTTATCTTTCTGACTGACTGGTATTCCCTTGACAGTAAACTTTTCCATGTGCGTTCGGTAACCCAGACAGACGTCTATCGTGCTGACGCCAAAGAGATCCCCAGAATATTCCAGGTATATTGGTACCACAGATAACCCAGGCAGGGTATCAGGGAACTTTGAAACTTGAAACCTGTAGAAGTTTTATAAAATTGTATTTAAATCCTAAGAATAACTGCTGTAAGCTTAAGGACTCATCGCTTATTATTGCTTCCCCCAGATCTTGTACGCTAATGAGGGTGAGAGCAAGAAAGAGCAAGAACTGGAACCTCTTCCTGGGGACAAGTCCAGCTACATATGCCATAAGGGTCACGAGTTCATTCCCACCCTGTACCACTTCCCCACTAACTGTGAAGCCTGTACCAAACCCCTGTGGAACATGTTCAAACCACCTCCAGCTCTCGAATGCAGACGATGCCACATCAAGTGCCACAAAGACCACATGGACAAGAAAGAGGAAATCATCGCTCCCTGCAGAGGTGAGAAGGGGCTGTCTTCTGTACTACCTTAATGAGTAAAAAAAAGGGTTCCCTGAGTCCTGGAAAACCTGGGAATATAGTCGTAAAATGATTTTTTTCAGTTCTAAAGTATTTATTCAAGTAAGAGTTACTTTTTGAGAGAGCAAAAGTACTATGAAACTATATAAAAGTCAGTAAGTGTGAAAACCATGAAATAAAAAAATAAATAAATATATACACACACAAACAAACAAACACACAGACATATATATGGTATACATACATACATAGCAGTTGGATTTCTTTATACGTTGTATTGTACGTTTGAAGTAAATTGTCCCATTCACTAGTTGTTCTCCTCATCTGCTCTTCTTTTCTGCGTCTATCTCTAGTGAACTACGACGTGTCTACGGCTAAAAATCTGTTGCTGTTAGCAACGTCTCAGGAGGACCAGCAGAAGTGGGTTAGTCGGCTCATGAAGAAGATCCCTAAAAAACCTCCAGCACCAGAAGCCCCTCACCGCTCCTCTCCCAGAGTTCCTGTTAAAGTACAAAGCAGTCAATCCATGAGGAGACCCAGCCGACAAATACCCTCCGGCAAACCCAGGTGAGCACCAAGCATCGAGATGACTTTTTAATGCAAAATTCAGTTAATCATTTGGCTGTGTCCAGTTTTATCTTGTGATTTCATGAGTTTACGCTGTTAGTTTGAATACATTGCCCAGGTTGTTGTTCATCAGAGTCAATCTCTAGAGTAAGAGGACTACATAAAGGCCTGGTTTTCATTCACAGATCCTTTCAGACCAGTTTGTTCAAAAATGAAAACTGTCGTCATTTACTCATTCTCAAGTCATTCCTGTATGACTCAAAAAAGTTTAGCAGGATGCCCAAACCGCTGTTTTACATACAATACAAAAAAATAAAGTCTGTGGTATGTTTAAAAACAGAAAAAAGCTCTTTTGAAGTGGTTTACATGTCCATTAGTGTATACACATGAATCCTTTTTTTTTTTTTTTTTTTCCTGAAAACCGTGATTTTTATTCACCACAGTGTAATTTCTGTCACATCTTAAATTGTGTATTGTATGGAAGCCCGTTTCCAACACTGAATAAAAAAAAAAAAAAAAAGGTAATTGGGAGTTTTTACTTCACAATTCTGTCTTTTTTTTCTTGCAATTGCGTTTACATCTCGCAATTCAGATTTTTTTTTTTCTTACAATTCTGACTTGTTTTCTCAGAATAGTGAGATATAAACTCGCAATTACGAGTTATAACTCTTCGGAGTCTTGGGCTATTTTGGCCGTTTTTGAGTACTTTTTTATTTTTTTATTTTGCGACATAAACAAATTTATACCATACCAATGTTTGGTATCATTTTTTTCAGCACAACATCACCTATATGAACAAACAATTAGTTTTTCACTTTGATGTACTGTATCAAGATACTGGACCCAAAATCACACAAAAAATACAAAATCCGAATAGAAAAATTATAGTTTTTTTACTACAAAAAACACAAACATGCTCAATGAAGCATTTTAAATTCTTGCAATTGCGTTTACATCTCGCAATTCAGATTTTTTTTTTTCTTACAATTCTGACTTGTTTTCTCAGAATAGTGAGATATAAACTCGCAATTACGAGTTATAAAGTCCAATTCTGAGGGGAAAAAATAGACTATGTTCTCAGAATTGTGAGTTTATATCTCACAATTCTGACTCGCAATTGCGTGTTATAAAGTCAGAATTGCACGCAATTGTGAGGGGAAAAAAGTCAGAATTGTGAGATAAAAAGTCACAAGTACCTTTTTTGTTTTTTATTCAGTGGCAGAAACGAGCTTCCATATTATTGTTGTTATCATTTTGCTGTCAAGATGACATTTTTGGTACACTGAAAAAAAATCTGCGTAGGATTTAATTTGAAACAAATTTCAGAAAATTTCGTTAATTTTCCAAATTTCACAAGAAATCTCACATTTTCGCAAAGTAACACATTGAGTTTTATAAAGTAAAAAGTATGAAATAGTATTTTCTGGAAAACGTTACTTTAGTTACTTTCATTTTATAGAAAAAAATGCATCTTGGACGTTGTAAAATATCTTTTATGTTGCATGGAATACATAAAGTCATACGAGTTTGGAACAACATTAGAGTGAGTGAATGATGACAAATCACTGTTTTACATTTTTGTGTGAACTGTTCCTTTACCATTTTGTTCTGTAAAGTCTGATTCTAAGATGGCTGTTCATAAAATCAGTGCAGAAGCGCTAGACACGTGTTTGGCACCGGTTATACACTAGAGTGCTACTCTATATGATACACAGGTCTGTGCACAACGTAAAGGAACCAACAGCGTGTCCGGAGAAATCTGGCTTCATCTACCACAAGGGACATGAGTTTATTCCTTTATTCTACCACTTTCCTGCCAACTGTGAGGCCTGTACCAAACCCCTGTGGAACATGTTCAAACCTCCTCTGGCTCTGGAATGCCAGAGATGCCAGATCAAATGCCACAAAGAGCACATGGACAACAAAGAGGAAAGTCTCAGACCCTGTGCTCCAGACCCGTTCAACCCCCAGTTCAACACGGGGTGAGAGAAGAACATGGCCGACCTGGAAGTTGGAAGTTGGATGAAGGATGTATTGAAGTTTAGCTTTAGCATGCTTCAGTAACACCGTTCAAATGCTTTCAAGGTTTAAATCGCAGCGCTGGACTAGCAGAATAACTTTTATGGTCTTTGCTAATGGTGGCTACGCGGATATAAAGCTTAAACAGTGTTACGCTGGGCAGTGTTACTTTTTGTAACTTGGGATGCAAGATGACAGCTTGGGCATTAACAAAGCACTTTTTCTCTTTTGTAACCAACTCAGGTTTTCGATTGTGATTAGTAACAGTGAATTTAAAGGCTAAATACTAAAAGTTTGCATCAAACTGCTCACATAGGGGTCTGTATCTTCAACTTGACTGCACATTTAGTACCAAACTCAAGATGCATACAGATGTACAGCCTTTAAAGCTTCAGCAGACATTGAGCGGTGGCCAGTCTTCTTTTTAAGGTTCTCAGTTTATAGTAATTACCTCTCATGTGCCAAGTTGTAGCTTCACCTTAGCGAACTACCTCCAGACCTTACTGAGATGATCTGTAAGTGAGGTTGGTGAAGGCTTGGCTGAATGCTCTCTCCTCCACCTGCAGGCCTCTGGATTCGGAGCTTCAGGACTGGCACTGGGCTCTGGATGACGTGGATGATGTAGATTATGACCATACGTTTAATTTCTGAGGAGCATGTGTAGGGTTCAAACAGGGTAACTACTTACACAGGGGCTCTGTTCCAAAACCTCCTAACCCAGATACTTTGGCAGCATTTAGATTATTTGCTGTAATGTACTACACACGAGGGGAATCTTTACAGTCAGTAATTCCAGTAATTTGATAACATAAATGTTATCGAATGCTAAATGTAATCTGTTTTATATACAGTACATTATAATGTTGTGATGCCTAAAATTCACTTGTAGCGTATTTATTCAAACAAAATGGAATTTTAACATCAGACATTTATCAGTTTGGGGTCAATAAGATTTTTTTAAGTCGCTTATGCTCAACAAAGCTGCATTTATTTGGTTAAAAATACAGTAAAAACAATAATATTGTGAAATATGAATACAATTTAAAATAACCATTTTCTATTTGAATGTAATATTTGAAAATTTAATTTATTCCGGTGATTTGCAAAGCTGAATTTTCAGTAGCTATTACTCCAAGCTTCAATGTCACAATATTCTTCAGAAATCATTATAAATTATGCTGATTGAATGCTCAAGAGATATTTGTGCTGCTTAATATTTTTGTGAGAACTGATATGGTGAAAATTTTAAATGAACATTTATTTGAAATTGATGTATTTTGTAACGATCTAAACTTTTGTCAACTTAATGCTTTCTTGTAAAATATAAGCATTAATTTTCTTTAAAAAATAAACCTTGCTGACCCTAGAATTTTAAATGGTAGTATATGTCTAAAATAATCTATACAAAATTGTGAATAAAATGGGTGACACTTTATTTTTAGGTGTCCTTGTTACAGTGTAATTATAAATGAACTTACTATAGGATTAGGGTTTGGTTTAGGGTTACTTGCATGTAATTATTCATAATTTATTGTTATTATAATAATAAGTACATGTAATGTGTGTCAAGAACACCTTAAAATAAAGTGTTACCATACAATGATATTAAAGTGGTGTTAATTATAAATATAAATGAAATTTATTATCAAAGTTGATCAAAACCAGTTAAATCCAAATGAAAATGCTATATTATCCAGAATTTGTACGTGTAGGCTATTATATGTGTAAATATTTTTGTGCTAACACTAAACTCTAGGCTGCTCACTTGGTTTTGGAACAGAGTCATGGAGTGCCAGTTTTTTTGTGTGGAGTGGGATTCATTTGCTGTTGAAGCAAATTTAAGCATGCGAGTGTGTTAACTATTTGTGTGAAAGACTTGGCCAAGATGGGATATGGAGAATTTGCCATAATCCAACAGAAGTTTCTGTGCCAATTCTCATAAACACCCTCTGCCCTCCAGTGCAAAGCTGAATCGTTTCTCCAATCATTTCTCATTTACTAATGAAGGAGAGGAGGTTTGTTCAGAGAATTGGTATTTGGCCTGCTTGTTTCTTATTTGACCTTTGACCCTCTTGCCCTAGTCCCCCTCGACTGGACACTCCAAAGATGAGGCGAGAAGACTCCACCAACAGCCTTCTGAACAAATGAGTCCGTTTGATTACCGTGTTTACAAACTGTTTATCAAGAAGACATTTCAGCTGTACTGTAAAAGGAAAAACCTAAATGAGAGAATGTGTATCAAAACAGTATTTTTATTTTTAGGTCTGTTTTGTTCCTTTTTGCAATAAAAGTTTGCGACCTGTTGTGTGTTTGCAGGTGTGTTAATCTGCTTCCTTTGAGCATGATGGCACGCTATGGCTGAAGGATTTTTCTTTCCTCTTGGGTTGAAATGTGGTGAAACTAACTTTCTCTTTGTCTTTCTCTTTCTCAATTTCTCCCTCATTCTCTAGTTAACCTTATTTTGGGATTCTGGTGCTGCTACATGGTGATTTGGGGTTCTTCCTGTCACACCAACAAAAGACCTTTGTTGTAACTTTTCGCACATTTTGGCAAATCCAAAAAAAGTGAGAGATGCACAAATATTGATGAAGGCTTTGCTGTCGTGATATGGCTTTTATTCTCTGGGCATACGGTTGCTTCGACTTCAAGAGCACAACAGATCTACACAGAACTGAAGGGTCAGCGTCACACCAAACTTCTTATTCATTTGAGGCCAGAGTTGACCTGAACGCTAAGACTGAACCCCGCTGGACCGGCCAGAGAATGTGGACGACAGCTGGGTCTGACCGTAGTCTTTTTTTTTTTTTTTTTTTGGTTGTCTTTAATGGCTGAATATAGACAGTAGTGCAACACACCACATAAACGGCTAGAAAACACCACTACATATGTTTCTCATTCCTTCATAAATGCAATCAAACTGTAGTGTTTCTTCTTGCAGTGTTTTTACCTTTGTTTACTCCACTATGTGATCAAAGCTTGATTAAACCTTCTCTGATCATGAATGCATCCCATAATGCTCTCCTGGACACCTGTGCTGCTCACTCCCTAGTGCGAGTCGAATGTAATCTGAGGAGGAACCTTAATTAATGGGACATAATGGTATGATTAACAGAGATCAGCATCTAGATGTGAGCTTTGCATGTGGGCAGGAGTTTCTAAAATGTTTCCAGCAGTCAGTTTTTGGCCGGTCATCTTATGAATTTGATCATCAGCTGTTAAAAGTTGAAATTTTGGGTCTTATGCTACGACTTGCGCCAAAAACTGATTCATTTTGCAAGCACATAACTGAAATGTTCATAAGACAGTGTCTGAATGTCTGAAAACCACATTTAAATTCACTAAGTATTTTGTAGATTTCTTTTTTTTTTTTTTTTAATTTTGTGATTTGAAGTGGTCGTTTTTTTTTGTGTATCTTCACCCTAGCAAACAGTGTGTATCTCTGGGTGTGCTGTGAATGCATATCCGTGTTCTTTTACACGTTATATATATAAATATATGAATATACAGCGTATATTTGACCTGCCATCTTACCAGTTGGTTTGCTATTTATACAGGTCTGGGCACTTTTTTTTATTTTAAAACTCTGCCTCCAGATTTGCATGTTTTATATTGATGTACTGTTTGACCATAAAATGAAAAGCATATGTAGCCGTGTTGTTTGGAAACCCTGTATAACATTTGCTTATTTTTGTAAACAAAAGTAGTGAGTTAAATGGGTATATAGCTGTGAATGTAGTAAAAGGAAGTAAAGTTTTAATATAAACAATGTGGTCATACTTTTCTTTCCACTTTAATCACAGGAATAACATACAGTACACTCTCAATACACATAATAATCTGTAATGATCGTTATTGCACTCAAAAAATGACACTTGATTATCTGGGGTGTTCATTTTATTACCGTAGAATAATTCTGAAAATTAAATTTGTAAAACATGATCGCTTTTTTTTTTTTTTTTTTTAATACTATTGAATTCTGCAACTAAACAAATCCACACATTTTCACACAAAAGGAATGTTTATTGATTTATAAAATACAAAAGAACATATCTATTAAAGTACTAACAAAAGAAACATTAGTTGTGCTTTAGACCTAATAGTTAATGAAATCATTTATTTTCTAAGTAATAATCTTGTACTAGAACATTGGAGAGTTCAAAAGAGTCCTATGGTTTATTGGTTTTGCATGAATAATTACCATATGTTCATTATTGCCGTATAATATAGCTCAATATAAAAATAGTGCATATTTCAGCATATGTAAACATCACCCCTTTATGAACTACAGTAAACAATCTGTTCAGCAGCCTGATAAATCAATCAGTTTTAACAGTTATTTAGCTTGAAAATTGCTCAAAAATATTTCCCTTTATAAGAAGAAAAAGACCATTACTAAACTTCTTACAGTATAACAACTTAAAAAACATATACAGTATATCTGAACATGTACAAAATGCAGGGAGTTACAGGCAAGAAAACTACCAGGAATTATAAGAAAGTGTTAGAATCAGTGAAGGATAGGAATGTTTTTACCGTTTCATAACACTATTTCTGATATATATAAAATACAATTCATCATTTGTGAGTCTACAACATTCATATCTGTTTTCCTTCATGGGAATATGAGATTTAAAGCAATTATTCTGGGAAAAACACTTTCCCACATCCCAGTACATAATAGATTTGCATGTTCTGAAGAAAATACTAGTGCTTGCAAGGCAGCAAAATAAAAGTATGGAAAACTTTAAGCTGACCATAAGTATTAAAGTGTAAAGCCGACTAAAAATGGTCTGATAGAAGCAAGAAAGACAAGACCAATTGCAATTCAGTAGGCAAATAATATTGTCATCACTGTTGCATTTTGAATTAAACTTATATATGTAATAAGCACACCTAAGATTAAGATTTTCAACAGAAAAGTGGCTTGCAAGCACTAAATCAACTGGGAAACCCAAAGCATTATGATATGATTTTTGGTTGTACACACTTACCCGAAGTCAGTAAATCTTAAATCTTTTAAATTGCAATATAGAAAGGGTTACATCCAAATAGCACCTGACCTGAATCTAGTTTAGTTCTTCAAAAAAATATATATATCCCAACAAGCAGACAGAGAATACATTGAGATAAACTGTATGCAGAACGTTGCATCCTCTTAATCCTGTTTCACTGCATGAGGTTTGTAGTAGATGACTGTGACTGTGACCCACATGTTCAGAATGCTCATGACAACAAACCGTATGAGAACTGGAGAAGAATAAAAGGAAAGATAAAGATGACAATCAACACTTCACTTCAGTTCACATGCCATCAGGAAGCTCTTACTGACCTTGTGTGTCTCCTGTGGTGATGACGGTGGTGAAGATCCGTGCTGACAAACAGAGCAAACACTCAATGTCAATACAACAGACTGAGAAGTGCTTAGTTTTCCTTTCGTGTCACTTACCCAGGCATGTATATGTGGCCAGAGCCCAGGTGAGAGCGCTGACCTGCCCAGAGTCCTTTGAGCGCCACAGACACTGAAGCTGTGCCAGTTTACTGCCAGCACTAATGAAAGTGCACAAACTCTGAGAGACAATGGCAAAAAAAAAACGTATTAGCATTAAAACGTTTGTAAGATTTCTTTCCTAGAAATTGCACAAATGCTTTATCTTTAATCTGAATCTATTAATATATCTATATATGACACTAATGCAAATGCATATGGATCAGTAGTGACATGTTCTCACCATGGCCAGATCAATCACCCACTTCTGTACTGTAAGCAGCTGCCATCCACCCACAAACCTGATTGTTACAGTAAAGGAATGAAAAACCATCATACTCTTTAAATATATATATATATATTAGTGCTGTCAAACGATTAATCACATCCAAAATAAAAGTTTTCGTTCACACAATGTGTGTGTACTGTGTATATTTATTATGTATATATAAATACACATGCATGCATATATTTAAGAAGAATATGCTATGTTTATATATTAAATATATATATATATAACATAAATTATATTAATATAAACATATACTTTTAAATACATGGCAATATTGTATTTATATATATATACATAATAAATATACACAGTACACACACATATATTATGTAAACAAAAACTTTTATTTTGGATGCAATTAATCATTTGACAGCACTAATATACAGTATATAGCATAACCAGACAGCCTGGGTCTGAAGGATACAGTGCTGCGTATATAAGGCTGTGTTTCATGTTGCTGTTGTAATGCAGGATTAACAGGAGCACAATGACATCTGTGGACACACAAGATTGAAATTACAATTGAGACTGGATTTGGAGTGCTTAAGCATCTGGTCTGTCAGCTGTGCTCACCTTGTGCAATGAGGATGGGATACTCCAGGTATGTGAGCGGTGGATACTCATAATACATCTGATAGGACATGAACACTATAAACCTACACACACAGGAAGAAGAGGAAGAACTGGGTTGGATGCTTTTTGGCCATCCATGAAAACATATAGTTAATATTTAACACCGGGGTCCACCAACTATGATCAATCGATCTCTAAAATCTGATAATAAACAATTTCATATGGTAGTATGACAATACACACAGGTTATCAGGCCACTGCTATTTTAGTATATGTAGGATCAGAATGAGTCAGACAAAACTAAGATTCGATCAGAACATCAAAACATGAGGAGCCGAAATTCCTGAGGGGCCCCAAGAAAACAGGACAACGTCGTAAATCAGATTCCTAGCTCCGACCTCTGGAGCAAGCCTAACCAACAAGCCTCTTCCAGAACAGTTTGCAACATTAAGACAAAAGAACACTTATTGATAAGTCCAACACAGGAAGGAGATCGTCAAATTTGGGGTAAATAATCAAGATTAATGGTCAAAGAGATGGCCATCACATGTGTTCCACGAGAGAAATCACAAGCTTCTTTAGATTGACTTTTCCCCCACACATAGAAGACAAAGAACCAGACTGAAATTCCTCTGTCCAAAGAACATGTCTTTTGGTCTCCACAGAACTACACAGAGACTTTCTTTTTCATATGCACATAAAATCATCCTAGAAGGACATTTCTAGGCATAACACTATATTATGTATGTAACCCACACATTAGACTATCATGTTTTAAGCACATTATGTATGTCTTTTTAATAACTATTGAACGATTTTAAGGGTTATTCTTGTTTGGTATGTATGAGTTTGACAATTCTAACTTGAAACGTTTATTCCAACTGATTCTTTGTCAAATGTATCATATTTTGGTTATAGAAATCACATCCAAAAGTATACTTTGCAAGAGTGTGTAAAATTCGGACCATGTGACTGATAACATGCTGATTTATGATGGAAGGAACAACCCTAGCTAAGATAATAGCCTATCTAATTGGTCAAGACACCAGATGGGATGTGTCCAAAAGCCGAGTTTAAAAACTCATTACACCATCAAATCTTCCCTTCTCGCCCTTCTCTTCTTCTTCTTCTTCGCCACCGCGTTTTGACGCTGTTTTAGCGCTCTTTGAGGGTGCTTTAACAATTATAGTGTGCTATGTTAAGAAATATGCATAGAAAAGCATACAAATTAATTTAATGCACACACACCATTATAGTGCAGAGGACATTTCCATTGATCTCCATTAAAAAAAAAAAGTTAATTTATTTTCTTATTTATGAGTGCTTTTCTTTCTTTTCTTTTTTTTTTTAGGGTGCAAATATTTTCTACAATCCAGTGATTATTGCTGTTAAAGTCATGGTTTGGGAAACACTGCTTTATACAATATGTAACAATGGGTACCGCTGTACTTCATTGTACTGGGATGCAAAAGTTGAAGACCCCCATCTACTAATGTAGTACATTCTCTGTTTATACTTTATGCATAGTGCACTAATGTTAAGTATATGATATCAGAACATATCAATAACCCCTGTACACGCACATACACTGGTCATACGCCGCTAGAACATCCATACACTGTATTTGTATGAATGACAGGATGCAGCTCAGTCCGGATGTCTTCGCCTCGCTTTCCTGCAGCAGCAGACTGATTTCAGAGATGAGTCAGTGTGTGAGGTTCTTACCCGAGCAGCTCGAGCAGCAGACTGTTCAGACTGACTCCAGCGGTGGCTCTGGCCCGCATCAGCACGAAGATCTGCGGCAACTTCAGCACCATACACACGAACAGAGTGCTGAAGTTCGCCAAATGCAGCATCATATTGTCGTCCATCTCTGTTAATCTCTCTCTGTGATCCGCTCGCGGGATCCTGGCACGAAGCGGCTCCAGATGTTAGCATCTGAATCAGCGGCACTTCCGCACACATCAGCGCGCCGCGCGACATTTGACCCTCCGCAGCGCCCGTAGCTCATTGCTGCAGCTTGTGATTACTCAAATGCGTCTCATATTTTGCAGGTCAGCGTGCCATTACTGCATACCTTCAGTTCAAGTGAATAACTGGGTCATTCGCAAGAAATATGGTGACAGATATTCAGATAATATTCGGGAATTCACATTTAAAAGGCAAAACTATACAAGCTACTATTATTAGACAATATAAAACGTTTGCCTTTATGATTTTAATTTGACAGTTCCTTGCTTTGTACCCATTTATCTGGTAAACCATTATATAGCATAGTTATTTGACTTATTTATGCCTTTTTTCTCACTTTGTTTACACACAGTTAAATAGTGCAAGATCTAACCTGTGCTAAATAAATAGCCTAAATAACAGAAATATTTTCAAAGTAAAGACTGTGTTGTCAGTCTTTAAAAGTTTAATTTGGAAAAAGCATAAGAACGTCTGACATTCAAAAATGTTGACTTAAGAATGTTTCAAGTGAGTTGTTTACATGAAATATTATTATTGAATCAAAACAAATTATTTGTATAATTTATTTATTTTAGTCTCCTCCGTAGTTTTTGGAGATTCAATAGTGGCACCAATGAATACATTTTAAATCAAGTTAGAAAGTCAACATAATTTGAAAATGACCCAACTATAAATCAATTAAATAAGCAATCAAAATACAAAATGAAGAGCACTCTTGGAGAAATGAGAATTGGAGTGTGCCTCTATTTATTTGTTTTTAATAAGCAATTCACTGGGTTAAACAAATACTGTTACAACACAAAAATTATACATTTTAAAGCAACAAGTTTTATAACAACTTCATAATCAAAAGACAAGTTTATCTTTTTTTCTTTTACTCTTGCCATTTCCTTCTTTAATTTAGAAAACAAACAAACAAAAACAGACATACTTTTCATTGAGCAGCTTTGCTGCCTCTTGCTACCCTGTTCAAAGAACCATCTCTCTTGCTTTTTATTAATGCAAAGGCTTGCCAGTAATAAATAATACTATAAAATGTTCTGCAAGTACACAAAAAAGATTGAGAAACAACAACAAGGGTAAATGTACAAGGTTTCGGGTGAGAGGGGTGGGACAGGTGAGAGTGGGCAAATTTAGCAAAATCTCGGATTCATACAGGACAGACAAAGCATCTATACATCCATACTAGCCAGATAACAAAGTTGATTTTATTATTCGTGTGTGTGTGTGTTTGTTTTTTTTTTGTTTTGTTTTTTTACAAAGTGGGTTTTGCTTTTTTTAAACAAGCAGGCATTGTTAATTACAGAGCACAAAGAATTAAGGCAGCTCAAATGTTCGCCTCAAAAAACTTTTAACATTAGATCCTTAAAAACTGCAGTTTGCTCTTGTTATTTTACACAGACATAGTGCTTCTCACACAGAGTGCAGAAATAAGAATTTGTTGTTGCATAATTCCGGCTGTTGACAAAGCCATCCTTTTAATACCGCCCCCAGGAATGATGGGAAAAAACATTTCTTAACATGGCTACAGGAGTGTCACGATATTACTGACCCCTTTGTCACATACTATAGATGTTGAAAACTCACATCTAAGCTGCCTCTCGCTTTTCCAGTTCTCTTGATTTTACATCATTACAGTAGAGCTGACGTTGCTGTGATTGTTGTTTAGTTTGAGTTGTGTAACACTGCTCGATGAGGGGTGCACTGATTGATTGGTTTTGCTGGTATTTGAGTTGGGCTGTATGGGTTTCTGCATCTCCATCTTGTTTCTGTGCGTGTGGCTGATCTTTGGCCACAGCAGTGCTCATGTTCCCCCTGTCTGATTAAACAGAAGCCCTCCAAACATTCAGAATGACTAATTTTGGTGAATGAAAAAGCCAAGTGCTCTCTCTGTACCCAGCCTCGGGGCTGAAAGACAGTTTGGCCACTAAGACAGGCGCCTCTCTAGTAGATCCTTTGAAACGCTCTTGGATTACAGTATTGCACTCAAGCTCCATGGTTTGTTATTTCAGTTCATTTTAACTCCTTGCATCTCTCATCTGTGCTGCTTTGAGCTTGTTGACAGAACACACTTCACTTCCCTCTAGTGGACTAATGTTGCCATGTTCTTTCATTGTAAGCAACTTTGGTCCTTTTTTATGAAGTTGCTTGTAAATATGGGTCGCATTGTTTTGGGATTATTCACAAAATAAAGTCTTGTATTTATTTGCCCCAATGGCATGAAAGTGTGACCGGACTAGCAGCAGTAGTTAAATATCCCCAATTGTTTGCACATGACTCCACATTTAACTCCCATGTTTTTAGACTTATACTACCTTTCAAAAGTTTGAGGCCAGTAAGATTCTTTTTTCAAATTAAATGCTATTCAACAAGGATGCATTAAATTAATCATAAGTGACAGTAACAATTCTATTCTTTTGAACTTTCCATTCATGTTTCCAACACTCACAATAAGAAATCATTCTTGAGCACCAAATAAAAATATTAGAATGATTTCTGAAGGATCACGTGACACCTGAAGACTGGAGTAATAGTTGCTGAAAATTCAGCTTTGTCAATTCATGGCATTTTCACAGGAATAACTTAATTTAAAAAAAATATATTTTCAAACAAAAACAGCTATTTTAAACTGTAAAAATATTTCCCAATATTAATGTTTTTACTGATTTTTTTACTGAGTCTTACTGACCCCAGACTTTTGAACAGTGGTGTATTTTGGCGAGAGAAATCGCTTATTTCGGGCTTGTTTTTGGGCAAGTTATTTTCTTTTTGAGGAAGATCTGGCAACCCCATAATAGACACACTGGATATTTTTCACACTGGATCACCATGTAATTTAGAAAGCACTGAACAGCAAATCAAATATCTGTTTTACAATTTTTTAAAACACTACTGGAACTTTACGAGAGAAATGATATTGTTTTGTGGCCATTTACAATAGTTGACACACAGTTTTACAGTGTTTACCATAAGTGCAATGACTATCTCTCCCATACAATGTACACATACATACACAGTGTCTCTCTGTTGTTGTCAAGGACAGCTTCACACACACACACACACACACACACACACGCGTACGTTTTTGCTGGTGTCACTGTCTTGTCTGCGTGGGACCGCAGACACTACAACAGTGTTGGGTTTCAGGGCTATATCTGTCCCAGCCCAGTCTGTGCTGCTCCGGTTACAACAGCAAGGTCACACACGCACACACATGGAAGTGAAAAAAAATCATATTTCATGTCTGTGAGATAAGCAGTAATGGGTGTTTGGGTGGTGTGTGCAGCTATAGGAAGTGATTTCAGTATGATGTGACCTTAAATTGTCCTTCAAACACCCCATTAATCAACACAAACAAGCTGTAACTGCTTCTTTTAAGAGTACACTGTTATAGAGGAAGTGAGTTTGAAAATGGGATTAAAATTGTATAGGTCAGAGTGAAAAATGTAATTTTTTTTCAGAACATCTGGATATCAGAGTAAAAAAAAAAAAAATTCCAAATTGTAGATTTAAATCTCATACTGTGACTATATTTCACCATTTCATCTATGATTTAGCTAAATAGCTACTGTATATCTTATAAAGCAGACTTTATTTCTTGCAATTGAGACTGCAATTGCAATTTTGTCTTGCACTGAGACTTTGTATCTCACAGTGTGACTATTTCTTGCAGTTGTGAATATTTCTCGTAATTGCAACTTTATTTCCTATGATTGTGACTATATATCTCACAGTGTGACTTATGTTCTTATTTAAAATTTATCTCACAATTACATTTTTATTTTTTACTCTGAGGTGGAAAAAGGCTTCCATAGTGGCATATTTAAAATACTAACTTAGTAAATAATTACTTTAAGTGAAAACAAATAAGAGGGGAGAAGCAAAAGGGCTGAGAATGAAAGAGGAGGAGGAGAGAGAGGAAAGAAGCGAGGAAATTTGAGTCAATAATGAGAGAGACATATGATGCTGTTGCTGGCTCCTTGCGACCAATCCAGACATGTAATGTACGTTTGGTTGCGCCGCACATGCAGTATCAAGATTCTCAGATCAACACTGAGATTCACTGTTTCTCCTATAAACACACACACACACCAAACACATGGACTGAGCGTGTATACTGGGTGTGTGTGTGTGTGTGTTTATTGTTCTCTGACATTTTGCCCTTTTTATCAATCTGCTCTCTGTAACACCTCCATCCAGACAGAGGGTCAGCCAGCCGTATCAGCACTGACAAAATAAATCTGACACAGGAATGTGTATGTGTGTGTGTGTGTGTGTGTGTGTGTTTAAATCTGACACTGGAATGAGACTCCGCCACATACGAACCCCAGAGAGAAATCCAGTCCTTACTCTAACCAGTCACAATTAGACCTCTGAGCCTACTCTTAAAAAAATATACCACTGTGAAACTGAATCCTGCAGCAAAAAGTACAGAGGGATAGGGTAGGATTGCACTCTTCTTTGTACGTCGTCCAAGAGCAGAGAGAAAAAGAAGAGTGGAAAAGAGGGAGAGAGAGAAGTTGTAAAGGTTGAAGGGGAGATTTGGGTCAGTGTTGGCCAGTTAAACTCAGTTTATATCAGAGTAATCAGAGAAAAAATAAATAAATAAAACAAAACAACAGTAAAGATGAAAAACAAAAGATAGAAACAGAAGAAAATGAAAAACAAAAAAGGATAAAAGTAACCAAAAAAAACAGGAAAAATAAACGAAACAAAAAAGAAAACAAAATAAAAAGGCAATTAAAAAGTAAATAAAAACAACAAAATTAAAAAAGTATATCAAGGCGACTAAAGCAAAGAAAACAAACAAAAAATGTAAAACAAAGAATGTCTGATCTGCAATTCTGCTCTTTTAGGAAATTGTTTAAATGAAAATGTTTATATTTATTTCCTCTTTTCATGTATGATTGAAACTTTTGTATTCGTCAATATTGCCAAATCATCAGAGTGTATTTTTGATCTGGGTGATTTTTTATTTTTTCATCCTCCTTGCGATTGCTTGACAAAATTTAGACCTTCTCCCAAAATAAATTGGCAAACTTGAATGTTTTGTCAAACTGAACTCCATTTTGGCCAGAAATCTGATACACCTTCTCCCAATTACACACACACAAACACGCGCATGCTTGGCTTTAAGGTTCACTCCTCCACTTTAGTCAATACAAATAACCTATGCACCCAGGTGCTAACCATACATTCAGCTCTTACACTACTCTGTGTAACTAAAATCATTTTGGCTCTGTGTCCACCTAACCAACCCAGTCTACCTTTAAGTTAAATGTTCTTGGCATCTTGTGTAAGTGAACTCTACACTGAGGCACCTTGGAACTAACTGAAACTGTTCCTGTAACCGTAGCTGGAAAGGAAGTGATGAACATAATTTAGCACTGATTGGGATTTGGCAAAAAATAAAGTATAAAAAACCTCAAGAATGCACCCTTGACACCAGCTCACAGCTGCCCGAGACGCTTACTGACCTCTCCACTGGTTTTGATTGTACTCTTGATAGCAAACCCAGGAGGAATTTTTCTTAAATAAGAGCACTGCAATAAGATGGATACTGATATAAATAATGAGAAATCCAACCCAAATGCCCCTGTGGACATGATTTCCTTCTGAGCCATCTGATACATCAGGACAGTGTGTACACAACCCACCAGCAGTGTTAGACCGACTCTTCGCTGAGCCGTGCGGCGTGGCAATGAGCGCTTGTGATTGAACAGACTGGGTGGGACGGTCTCCAAGCCAATGGCCGCAAAGCTAGCAGCCATTTTAACAGTTCGCCAAAATGCTTGGTGAGGTCTGTACCCTGTAATCCTCAATCAAATCAGTGACTGAATGAATTTTCATTGCACAATAAACCAGCAAACCATCCACAAACACTGTTCTCCAGTAGTGCAGACTACTTATCTTCTAGTTTTCTTCTTCAACGATGGATGAGTTTCCAGCTTCTTCCCAGGGATGAAATGAAAGTTCACTCCATCCTTCTGTTTTTGTACTCCCTCCAGGGTGTGTGTATGTTTCTCTCTTCCTGTCTTTTTTGGTGTCCGGTTCCAGAACACCTCTCCCTCAGAAAGGAGAGAAAGGAAAGAGGTTAAGAAAGAGTACAGAGTGTTTTGCTGGTGTTGCAGATACTGATACACATAGTCAGAGGAAGTGAGGGGGAGAAAGATTTGAGAGGAGAGAGTTTTAGAGCAACTCCACATCTGTATTAGTCTTTCTGACTGAAGCTATTGAATCAGAAGCATCCGACTCCAAATGTACAGATTAAACCGAGCTTCTTTGAATGCACACACAAAGCAGAAAACTGGTCCGTCCATCTGTGGCAGGATTTGACTGGCCCTGTTCCAAATTATAGTTATTCATGAGCTTGTTTGATTGGCAGCCTGGCAGATCTATTGTGTTTGGCTTAAGCTCCGCCTTTTTGGAAAACTGTATATGTACACTGTAATGCCGCCTCCAACCAGCAGGGGGAAAGTCCTCTCGACAAGCCGTGGATGGAGGGGTCCAGTGGAGAGGATGAGAAATATCTCTTTGATCAACAAGTAGACTGAGAACAGACTTTGCCTGAAGGTATCGCAGTTGAAGGTCAAACATCACGTCCGATCTACTTCCCAGATTAACACTTTGTGTCAGTATTTGTTTAGCCAAAAGGGGTAGAGACGGAGCAGACTGCTGCCCAATCCGGATGATCTGTGTGCATATTATGTCGCAACGTGTATGTGCGTGTTTGGAAAAGTGGAGAAAAAAAAGGTTGACATCTTGATTGGCTGGATTGTGGATGAAATCTGTGGACAGCTGATGGTCTCTGCTGCAGTGCAGTCCTCTTTATCCCTTTGGTGAGATGGTGATTTCAATAAGAGAGAGGTGTGGAAACTAAAAGAGAGACAGAAAGAAAAGAAAAAAAGAGTAGTGGGTAAATTGTCACATACAGCCTTGTTGGTCTTTTTTGATCTGTTTGAATGATTTATACGACTAAAAGATCAATTCAGGGATAAATTTAAGAGTTTTCAGAGTTTTAAAGGGATAGTTCACCCTAGAATCAAAGTTTTGTCACTATTTACTCCCCCTCATGTCAATGGGGACCGAGGCTGTCAAGCTCCAAAATGACAAAATGATATCTGATTTATTTCAGCAAGGATGCATTAAATTGATTAGAACTGACAGTAAAGGCTTATTTCTATTCATCAAAGATTCCTGAAAAAAAGTATCGTGGCTTCCACAAAAACATGAAGCTGCACAACTGTTTTCAACATTGATAATAATAGAAAAGTCTCTGGAGCACCAAATCAGCATGTTAGAATGATTTCTGAAGGATCATAAAGGATTCTGACTGTAACAGTGAAAATTCAGCATTGCCATCACAGGAATTAATTAAATGTTAAGATATATTCAAATAGAATACAGTTGTTTTAAATTGTAATAATATTTCACAATATTACTGTATTTTTTTTAATCAAATACTCTAAATGCAACATTGGTGAGCATCAGAGATTTCTTCTTTTTTTTTTTTTTAACAAAATTCTTAACACCATGCATTTTAATGGCAGTGCATGTATGATATATTAGTGAGTTATATAGACTTATATGAACTTTTATAATACTTTTATGGGGCTTTTACTTCCTTTTGAAGTTAGAAAGCTCTAGTTCAACATTTAATTGTATAGAAAAGAGAGACTAAGTACATTTCTCAAAATTAACTTTTTGTGTTTCACTGAAGAAATGCAGATTTGGTGCAACCTGGGGGTGTGTACATGAAAATAATTTTTATTTTTGTGTAAACTATTTCTTTAATAAAAATCTTAAAGAAAAAAAAACAGAAAAATGTACGGCATTATAGCATTTAAAGCAATCTAAGGGTGAAGGCAGCCATACAGTAAATCATAAGACTACTAAGGAAGTGGAAAAAAATCTGATTCTCACCTGTCCTATTTCACTTGTTCTGATTGCGGATACGCAGACACCTTCTCTTCAGCGGAGGCTCCATTTCCATTGGAACAGTTCCTGTTAATGGGGCTGTCAAGCCACAGGGCAAAATGGCAGCGGTTTTGTCAGCAGGTTTGGGCACGGGCTGAATGACACAGCCAGGTTTGGGCATTAGGGGCAGGGCGTAGGCATGGTCCTCACCAGACGGGGCATCTTCAGGGCTCTGAGCTTTGTCCTCCCCTGTTACTGCGGTAATGGCAGACTGGTCATTTGAGCTTCTCTTACCTGCTGAGTCTCTTTCTGTTGCTAAGCAGCTGTTCTCTTTCAGGTCCTCTCCTTCTAGATCGGCTCCCGCTGGCTCATCGCACATAGCGGCAGTCCTGCGGCAGGGGTCCACTAGAGGGCGCTGCTCTAACGGAGGTGTTCTGATCGAACTCTCTGCTGGAGGCACATTACAGCTCCCATTAACAATCACATTGCAGGGCGTAGCAGAGCCAGGCTCAGATTTAGCTGTGGTGGTGTTGCTAGGAACAGTGGAGGCGCTGCATGTGATTGGCTGAGAAAGTGGCGGCGTGCCGCTGCAGTAGGACGGGTCAGCACAAGGCAGAGCCACGCTAGCCAATGGGCTTTCAGCATTACTGTCTCTGTGGTTATCTTCTATTGTACCTGTGCTATTACCGGCAGACCCATCCACCTCAGTTTCACCCAAAACTGCAGGTGGTGGGCTTAACCCAGGCTCTGCTTTTACCTGCACACAGGTTACAGCCCTCTGGATAACTGGCTGTTGCCGGGAACGACGACTGGTTGTTAAATCAATGACTCCATCTGCTGGTGCATCTTTGTGGGAGTGTCCAGAGCTTCCATTACCAGAATTTTCTGTTTTAACCATCAGCTCTGCCACGTTTGTCCTGCCCTGCTCCATCTGTTTGGAAAATCCTGGCGAAAGTTTATCTGAGGTGGGAGGGGCGTGCTGAAAGTCCCTCCCCTCCCCTCTGGAGGTGCTTTGAGAAAATGGTGGCGGTGCTTTTGAATCACTCCGCTCACTCGCAGCGCTCGGAAGCGTTCCGTCATTTCCTGGTCGGTCACCAGAAGCCTGCGGACTGAATGGTATGGGCACCGGAATGGGTATGGGGACCGGTAATGGCACAATCACTGGATAGGGCACTAACAATGTTGGTGGTGGCACTAGGGGGGCCAGAGAAGGTATGCCAATATTCATAATGGGCGGAACTGGGATGGGTCCAGCTGGCATCATGTTAACTGGGGGGAAAGGCAAGCCTGGCATGTGGCCACCAGGATGAGGGGGCATCATACCCGGAGGGTTCCCAGAAAGGGTTGGGGTGGAGGATGGGTGAATGTGGGGGGAAATAAGCGTGCGGTGCATAGGGCTTGATGGAGGACCCAAAGTCCGAGGAGGAGGTGGTGGCCCAATGCCAGGAATCATGGGATTGGAATGAGGGCTGATGGGGCCTGGGGGACGTAGGAAAGGAGGGCGAATCTGCTGCATCATCTGGTGCTCCATAAAGAAAGGGAGAGGAACTGGGCCACGCGGTGTCATCACCATCGGCGGGCTGCCGGGCGGCATACCCAGAGCTGGATGTAAACCTGTTATAGGTGGTGGAGGAGGTGGCGGTAACGCGGGGCTTTCGTGCGGCCGCGGTGTGGGGATTTTCGTAGATGATGATGACGAGGATGACGAGGATGAGGAGGAACACACAGTTCCAGTTTCAGATGGTGACCCCGAGGTGGATCCAGAATGTCCGGCTAAAGTTGTGGCACCCCCTGGTGAAGGTGCCTTGCGACTGCGGAGCTCGTTTAGAGGTGCGCTCCAGGACTCGGGTGTAAGGAGCTGTACACCCGCTGCGCTCTCTGATTTTGTATCACTCGTGGGGAGAGGAGGATTACATAAACCCCCTGGCAGTGCGGCCTGAGTCTCTTTATAGAATATGTCCATCTTATACTGGTTCAGACACTTTGCACTGCAGAACTGGAGCCGTCTTTCACCCGCTCCAAAATCCAGGTATTCCTTAGTGTGGCGGATGTGTTTGCACCAATCGCAGACCTGTAACATGAACAACCACAAAATTAACAACATAAACTAGAGATTAATACTTCACAATGTCTATATTAAAGCATACTAATCCAAACACTCTCTGTGGACTAAGACATCATTAAAAGAGCATGGCTGTCCTTCTCTATTACTTAGAGAGTCTGATGACACAGTGCGTGAAGAGAGTGTGTGTGTTCTGTGAAGTGTCAGATCTATGTAAGATTAGGGTTTTGCAGAATAGGCATTATATATAACAAACCAAGTGTGAAGAAAAATGTGGTTTATGTCATGAAATATTAAAATCAAATCAAGATGATCATCTCTCTCAGAATACAGAAATAATATTGTATAATAAAAATAATTTATATATATATATATATATATATATATATATATATATATATATATATACATACATACATATTAAATAATCTATGTGTAATGCATTTAAATATTTAAAACATATATGTTAATAATAAATATACAAATATGTAACAACAATAATATATTATATATATATATATATATATATATATATAAAATGCTAAAAGGAGCATTTGTTGTGTATTTCTCTGATTATTGTTCTCTAACTCGTCCTAATACAATGGCTTTCTGTATTTTTGACACATGCATCCTCACGCACACAGACACACTCATTACAAGATGTCAGGAGTCAGCTGCCCAAGGCAAGCTGCAGGGTCAAACTCAGACAGCCACGACTAAAAGGTTTTCCCTTCAAGGGGCAATTATGCATGTGGATTTTGAGCGTGTGTATCTGTGGCACTGCAGGTGACACTAACTGAGAAAGACAGTGACAACAGACTGAAACAGACAGGAACGAGGGGCTTAAACCTGCGAGACAGAAAATGTGGGTTGCGTTTGCATGGGAGAGTAAGATAGAACTGGGGAACTCTGGGTAATTAAAGAATATGATGTGCACTGCTAACACAAAGAATAACTTAACAAGGGGGATAGACAGGCCAAACCATAGAAAGGTGAACATCGACATAACTATCCTATAAGAAAGAAATACTACTAAATTATTGAAAACTGCCTCTGCCTCACTCCTTTTCTCTGTCACTCTTTCTGCCAGGATAGTTTTGTCTGTCCAACCACTCAAAAAAACTGTCTTGGAGTTGATAAGGCTGTCACTCTCCACAGAGGAGGTCAGTCAAAGTAGTTGAGTGCAGAAAATTTGCCTCAGGCCTGGCGAGTAGAGTACATAGAAAGAGATTTGCAAACATTGGCTTGTCATAAAGACAGACAGGTAGACAAAGACAGACCAGGCAATGCAACTAACTGCACACAGAATGGGGAATTCACAAAGAATGAATTGCGTTGTTCATTTGCATGTACTCTTTCAGTTTTAAAATTTAGCTCCCAATTTACTAAAGGTTTATGCAAATTAAGTAATGGTGCAAACACACCCAAATTCTTGTGAATCGATTCTGAGTGCTAGCTTGTGGTATAATTATTATTATTAGCATCTATAATAAGCCTAATTAACATAGAAAGCAGGTTTCACACTAAAATACTACATGGTAATGTGCTACATTCTTGAATTTGCCCCAAAATTAAGTAGAAACAAATGACACTCTCTAACAATGCTATGCTATAACTATACACAAGCTGAACACAGTGGAAATCCAATAGCTACAAATCCCTATGCATGCTTCTGTTGATATGTGTTGTGTCCAAATGTGTGAACTGTTTACTAATGCATTGGCAATTTAAAACTTTGATTATAATGCCAATGCCAATACCGCTTTTGAATCCGAATCAGAATATGATTTGCCACAGGCCTGCCTGAGCAGACTGCAGAGACAGAGATTTCTCTTAAGACTAGTGAATTGACTGCCAAAGCCAGAGTTCCACTGAAGATAATGAAGGCATTTATCATATGCCACTACTGTCAATGATGGACATTCATCACACGGATAAAGAGAGAGAGAGAGCAAGAGGCTCGCTGGAAGTAGACACGCTTGCATACATACTCGCATAGCATAGTAACACAAGTCTACTTCCAAGAATTAAAGTAGTTTCTTTATCACTTTTCGTAACCTTATTTTCCAGTAAAAATAAACATACTTAAAACAACATAAATTTACGTGCATAAAATAAGACTTGTTTTCAGAGAATATACCTTAAGTTAATTTTGTCTTGTTACCCCATAGTGTTTCTTGCTGAATGCACAACTATTTTATGCTATTTTATAATGAGGTTTATGTTTAAAACAAGTGGGGTAACTTCAATATATATTCTCTGAAGAAAGTCTTATTATATTAGTTTCACTTCTCAACTAAATTAGTCTTGTTTTAAGGATGTTTAGATATTTTTATAGTAAAATACTGATTAATGAAAGTATCCATTTAGAACAAATCAAAAGAGATCAAATGAATATGATTCATTAGAGAATCTACATACAAATGTACATCTGATTTTAAATCAGTAATCCAATCTTTAGCGCATTACTTCAAGTGATTTGATATGAAAGAAGCTGGCTGCCGCAGGATGACGCAGAGGAAAACAAGGCTAACAGACACCACTCATTCATGAATCAGTCTGATTTTGTAATAAAGCCTTCGCTCTGTTTCAAATGTGGGAGCTCTGACCATGCCAGTTAACATGCACAAACCAGCTTGAGGCGTGCCTGGATATTCTCAATTATAAATGATTTTCATATTTCCTGAGTTTAAAAAGCGAGACAGATGGAGGCCACTTAACGAGTCAAGGCTCTCTAAGAGAAATTTTACTGCACATTACCCTAATGGACTTCTTTTCTCTCTCACTCGCTTCTCTCCACTGTCTCTCTCTTTCTCTTAGTCTTTCACTCACCCTTACTTTGCTTCGCTTTCTCTCTCTCTAACATGGTTGAGAGGTAATTACTGTCATTTACTTATGCTGTGGCCGTTAAGCCGATGTCCATGACCATTCTGTAGCTGTACGCTCTTTTACTGTAATTACCTGCTAACGTACGGCTGCCAACTCAACACTAGAGAAGAAGTTTCTGTGCTAATGCTTTTCTTTTCCCATCACGCACACCCTCTTGACCCCAGAATGTGTCTGTTCTCAACCAGCCATATGCTGATTTTATATACACACACACACACACACCTACTCACACATGCACATACCCCACTTGTCCATTCATGTGGAAAACAGTAACATTCAATGCAGATTGACAATGTTTAAACAAAAACATGAAATATGGAATGTCAGAAAGAAATAACAAACTGTTTCTACAGCTAATAAAGAAGAACACCTCATGATCTAGTCTTGAGTTAACAATGCAGGTGTGTGATTTGACCAGTCTTGTGTCAAGTGCTAAATCTTTAGGAATTTACGAAGGAATTTATGGGTCATATTCCATCCCAAAATAAAACAACCACATAAGAAGGTCATCAGGTTTCTAATTGTGACATTATACTCATCACTTTAATCCATGAAGAAATATATTAATGCATAAAAAATAAGTGAAAACATTTATTATTGAAAATATTGACAATGATTAGTTTTGTCATGTCACAAAAATTAGGGATATACTGCCAATAATGGTATGATATATATAGGTACAACATCAACTAATGGACAATATTAGACATTTTATAGGTATCAATATTAATGTTAATCTTTATAAACATGAATCATTAAAGAACACTGCCAAATATAAACCTTAAAATTAATGTCAAATTTTCATACTGTAATGGTATATATTATGATAGTTATAATCATTTGTAGCATTTAAAATGACTGATTTTAGTTTTTAATTATTTTATTTTTAATTCATGGAATTTTAATATCAACCATTAATCGTTTATCAGTCATAACATGAAAGTAATTATTGTTTTTTTGGTATTGGCCAGGATTTTATTATTAGTGCATCCCAAATAATAATGTCACAATAAAAAAAGAAAATGGCAAAACATCCCTTACAAAAATGTAACCATTTTATTATTGTAAATGTGTAGTAACCATGTTTTTTTTTTTTTTTTTTACATATAGATTGCCATTTGTAAAACCATTTGTAAAATAGTTAAACTGTGGTTAGTGTAGCAAAGCCATGGTTAATTTGTGGTTACCATAGTTTAACTACATTTACCATGGTTTTTGGTTTTATTTGTAGTAAAACCATGGTTAATTTTCATAAGGGATATTTTAGAACAAACAAGACAAATGTCTTGTCAATACCATATTTCAGAATTTAGACTTAAGACTTAGAGACATGGCCAAAATCACACAATCTTTCTAAAATCTAAATCATCTTAATCAATATGCATTTGCTGTTTCTACATTTTGGGGTGTTAAATGGTTTATATCTTACAAGCACATCGCTGTTTGTCTTGAGGACAAGTCTGGGCGTGTCTTTGGACAAGCTGTGGTGTGGAACGCCCTCCTCCTCTCTGGCCTAAAGGAAAAACATAATGTCCCTTTTTATGCATGGCCAAAACTGAAAATAAACACACACATAACAGATGTAGAAAAGAAAGAAGGAATGATGTGAATGAGGAAATGGAGTGAGAGAATAAAAAACAACATGTGCTGACCTGAATAGACATATAGAAAAAAAGAGACATTCTGTGTGAGTGTGAGTGTGAGTGTGTGTCTGTCTAAATTCAAATTCTGTAATCCAAGTTTATATATTAGTATGGTAGACTGAAACAAGAACAGTTTTCAATTATATCAAATTCTTAAAAAAACAAAAAAACAAAAAAAACTCAAAATAAAACTCAAAAAACTTGAAATATCTCAATTAAAAGCCGAAAAAAAAAAAGATTTAGAAATATTCTAGAAATTAGGGGAGAAAGCACAGCTGAAACACTCAACACTAAAATAAATTAAATATCATAAAACAGCACTGAAATAATTAAAAGAAAACAATTAGTTTTATAGAGTATCCTTCATGTTCTCCATGGTTTATTCTGTCTCTGAGTACCTGAATGCCACTGAATGCCCACTCACAAAAACACTGAAGAACATCAGTCTGTGCACACACACACACACACACTTTTGCCATCTTCGGTCTTTATTTTGTGTAGTGTCTGTGACCCCTCTGGACTTGAGCCAACTCATTTACATATAGCACTAATGAGGCTGCGTACTCTCTAACACTCACACAAATGGCATATCCGCAGTCTTAATGACTTGAGGCATGACGGTGCTCTAAGAAATAACCACACACGCCATTCATTTACACTGTGAAGCCTCTTTCATGCACACACAATCACAGATGAAGCCACATGCAGACACACAAAACTCACTGAACCTGACGGCTTATTAAGTAACCAAAAACTCTAGAGCTTGATAATGTATGTGTAGACAACTCTGTGCATCTGTATTATAAAACATGTCCCAAATTGCTGCAGTGTGTGTTATGCCACCTGGGCTTTAGCATTTCAACCACATCTCTGCCAGCCACCATCTGGGCATCACACAACCCAACCCAGGTGTGTATGTGTGTGCCTTTTGCACACTGCCAGGTAAAATGTACTTCTCCAAGGACAGAGATGGGAACACATATGAGGCACATTCTGGAACACACACAC